>NC_134075.1:89758-113327 GCF_965140245.1 Athene noctua
TTGTGGCCTCTATCTGGGTATACGTGGACGCGCAGGGCATGTTGGGAGTTGTAGTCCATGCCCTATACTGGGCTCTGTGGGGGTGCGGGGCATGCTGGGAGTTGTAGTCCATAGCCTATACTGGGCTCTATGGTGCGCGGGGCATGCTGGGAATTGTAGTCCATGGCCTATACTGGGCTCTATGGAGCGCGGGGCATGCTGGGAGTTGTAGACCATGGCCTATACCGGCTCTGGGGCGCGGGGCATGCTGGGAGTTGTAGTCCATGACCTATATTGGCTCTATGGGGCGCGGGGCATGCTGGGAGTTGTAGTCCATGGCCTATATTGGCTCTATGGGGCGCGGGGCATGCTGGGAGTTGCAGTCCGCGGCCTATACCAGGTTATTTGGGGGGGGGGTTGTGCGTCCCCCCCCCATTTTGGGCCCTATCGGCGCGACGCGAGCGGGACGGGAAATGCGGTGAAAAAAAAAAAACCAAACCCGAAACGTTTTATTTCGCGTTAAATCGCCCCAAAATGGCCGTGGAAAGGGGGGGGGGGGGGGAACCCCTAAACCTGAAGCGCGGGGTGGGGGGGGGGGCAGAAATCGAGGCACGGACGGTTCGAGGCACTTGCGAAGGCGCTGGGGGGGGACACGACACCCCCCCCCCCCCTCAATAATTTAAGGGGTGCCCCTCCCCCCCCGCACACACACCCCCCCCGGGGGGGGAGGGGGGGTTGGGGTGTCTCTGTGCGGATTTGGGGTGCGGGGGGGGGGGGTCAGGCGGCGTCTGGGGATTCTGGGAGGGGCACAAAAAGAGGGGGGGGTGAGAAATCCCAACTGGGACCCCCCCCCGCACATCCCAGTGCTCCCAGTGCCCCCCCATCACCCATCCCAGTGCTCCCAGTTCCTCCCCATCACCCATCCCAGTGCTCCCAGTTCCCTCACATCACCCCCCCACCCCTCCCAGTGCTCCCAGTTCCCCCCATCACCCCCACCACCCCTCCCAGCGCTCCCAGTTCCCCCCCATCACTCCCACCACCCATCCCAGTGCTCCCAGTTCACCCTCATCACCCATCCCAGTGCTCCCAGTTCCCCCCATCACCCCCCCTTCCATCCCAGTGCTCCCAGTTCCCCCCCCCACCCATCCCAGCGCTCCCAGTTCCTCCCCATCGCCCCACCTCCCCATCCCAGTTCCCCCCCATCACCCCCACCACCCCTCCCAGCGCTCCCAGTTCCCCCCCATCACCCCCACCACCCCTCCCAGCGCTCCCAGTTCCCCCCCATCACTCCCACCACCCATCCCAGTGCTCCCAGTTCACCCTCATCACCCCTCCCAGCGCTCCCAGTTCCCCCCCATCACCCCCACCACCCCTCCCAGCGCTCCCAGTTCCCCCCCATCACCCCCACCACCCCTCCCAGCGCTCCCAGTTCCCCCCCATCACCCCCACCACCCCTCCCAGCGCTCCCAGTTCCCCCCCATCACCCCCACCACCCCTCCCAGCGCTCCCAGTTCCCCCCCATCACCCCCACCATCCCTCCCAGCGCTCCCAGTTCCCCCCCATCACCCCCACCACCCCTCCCAGCGCTCCCAGTTCCCCCCCATCACCCCCACCACCCCTCCCAGCGCTCCCAGTTCCCCCCCATCACTCCCACCACCCATCCCAGTGCTCCCAGTTCACCCTCATCACCCCTCCCAGCGCTCCCAGTTCCCCCCCATCACCCCCACCACCCCTCCCAGCGCTCCCAGTTCCCCCCCATCACCCCCACCACCCCTCCCAGCGCTCCCAGTTCCCCCCCATCACCCCCACCACCCCTCCCAGCGCTCCCAGTTCCCCCCCATCACCCCCACAACCCTCCCAGCGCTCCCAGTTCCCCCCCATCACCCCCACCACCCCTCCCAGCGCTCCCAGTACACACCAGTAGGCGCGGCGGTGTGGCCCTGCCGGGTGGGCAGGGTGATGAAGGCGTCGTAGCCCAGCAAGATCCCCACCAGGAGCCCAAACACCTTTTTTTTTTTTTTTTTGGGGGGGGGGGGGGGGAGAGACACAAAATTGGGGGTGTCAGACACCCCTAAAATCTCCCCCCCCCCCCCCCCCCCCAGCACCCCCAAACTCACGGCGGCCGCGATGCTGGCGCCCCCCCAGCGCCCGATGATGACGATGAGGGAGGTGATGAGGAAGAGGAGGCACCCCAGGACGCAGCGGATGAAATCCTGAGGGGGGGGGGGAGATACGATGGGACCCCCCCAGGGACACCCCCAAATCCCCTCTGACCCCCCCAGACCTCCTCTGACCCCCCCAATTGCTCCCTGACAGCCTCCAGGGCCCCCCCAAACCCCCTTTTGCCCCCCCAATTCCCCTCTGACCCCCCCTGACCCCCACAAACCCCCTCTGACCCCCCCAATTCCCTTCTGACCCCCCCCAATTCCCTTCTGACCCCCCAATTCCCCCCCAATTCCCCCCTGACCCCCCCAATTCCCCCCTGACCCCCCCCAATTCCCCCCTGACCCCCCCCAATTCCCTTCTGACCCCCCCCAATTCCCTTCTGACCCCCCAATTCCCCCCCAATTCCCCCCTGACCCCCCCAATTCCCCCCTGACCCCCCCAATTCCCCCCTGACCCCCCCAATTCCCCTCTGACCCCCCCTGACCCCCACAAACCCCCTCTGACCCCCCCAATTCCCTTCTGACCCCCCCCAATTCCCCCCCCAATTCCCCTCTGACCCCCCCAATTCCCCCCTGACCCCCCCCAATTCCCTTCTGACCCCCCCAATTCCCTTCTGACCCCCCCTGACCCCCCCAAACCCCCTCTGACCCCCCCAATTCCCTTCTGACCCCCCCCAATTCCCCCCTGACCCCCTCTGACCCCCCCAATTCCCCCCTGACCCCCCAAAACCCCCTCTGACCCCCCCAATTCCCCCCTGACCCCCCCCAATTCCCCCCCAAACCCCCTCTGACCCCCCCAATTCCCCATTGACCCCCCCAATTCCCCCCTGACCCCCCCCAATTCCCCCCCAATTCCCCTCTGACCCCCCCAATTCCCCACTGACCCCCCCAATTCCCCCCTGACCCCCCCTGAGCCCCCAATTCCCCCCTGAGCCCCCCCAATTCCCCCCTGACCCCCTCTGACCCCCCCAATTCCCCCCTGACCCCCCCTGACCCCCCCAAACCCCCTCTGACCCCCCCAATTCCCTTCTGACCCCCCCCAATTCCCCCCCAAACCCCCCCAATTCCCCCCTGACCCCCTCTGACCCCCCCAATTCCCCCCTGACCCCCCCCAATTCCCCCCCAAACCCCCCCTGACCCCCCCAATTCCCCCCCCGGCCCCCCCACTCACAGTCCACCCCCAGTGGACGAAGGGCAGGCGGGGGGCCAGGCGACACCCCCACAGCACCAGGGCCAGGGCGGCGAAGACGAGCTCGCAGACGGCCAGGCCCGAGTACCCCGGCGCCCGCGACGCCCCGTAGCACACCAGCACCAGCACGCACAGCCCCTATGGAACCCGCACCTATAGCGCCCACACACCGCCGGGGGGGGACGGAGACCCCCCCAACGCTGAGAGGGCCCCCCCCCTCCCCGCCGCTTCCCTCTAACCCCCCCCCATACGGCTCCTCCAGGTTTCTATGCCGCAGCCCCTACGGAATGTCTATAGGGGACCCTGTACGATTCTATAGGGACCCACAGAGCCGGTATAGGGCCCCTTATAGAGCCCGCCTGTTGCTATTTATAAATTAGCGGCACCTATAGAGCGCCTATAGGGCACTCTATAGAGTTTATAGTGTGTTCTGGGAGCCTATAGAGCCCCTATAGCGCCCCTATAGTGCTCCCCTATAGAGCTCCTATACTGCTCCCCTATAGAGCCCCTATAGTGCCCCTATAGTGCTCCCCTATAGAGCTCCTATACTGCTCCCCTATAGAGCCCCTATAGCGCCCCTATAGTGCTCCCCTATAGAGCTCCTATACTGCTCCCCTATAGAGCCCCGATAGCGCTCCCCTATAGAGCCCCGATAGCACTCCTCTATAGAGCCCCTATAGAGCTCTCCTATAGAGCCCCTATAGTGCCCCCTATAGCACCCCCCTATATAGCTCCTATAGCGCTCCCCTGTAGAGCCCCTATAGCACTCCTCTATAGAGCTCCTATAGTGCCCCTATAGAACCCCCTATAGCACTCCCCTATAGAGCTCCGCTATAGAGCCCCTATAGAGTCTTCTAGACGTTTATATACCGCATCCCCTATAGAATCTCTATAGAGCACATCATAAGCTTCTATAGGGACCCCACAGAGCCTTTATAGGGGCCTTTATGATCTGTAAAGCTTCTATAGTGGCACTTATAGAGCACCTACAGCGCCTTCTATAAAGGTCATACTGTGTTCTGCGGAGCCTATAGAGCCCCTATAGCGCTCCCCTATAGAGCCCCTATAGCGCTCCCCTATAGAGCCCCTATAGCGCTCCCCTATAGAATCTCTACAGTTCTCCTTTATAACTTTTACAGTGTTTTGCACAAAGGGTCTATACCGTCCCCTATAGAAACCCCATAGTGCTCCAGATAGAACCTTTACAGCACTCCTCGTCAAGTCCCTATAGAGCTCCTTACAGCGCCGCTATAGGGGGTCTGTGCGGCTCCTATAGGGCCCCTATAGCCTCCCCATAGCACGGGGTGCCCCATAGACCCCCCATAACGTCCCCTATAGCTACAGCCCCCTATAGAGCTCCTTACAGCGCCGCTATAGGGGGTCTGTGCGGCTCCTATAGGGCCCCTATAGCCTCCCCATAGCACGGGGTGCCCCATAGACCCCCCCATAACGTCCCCTATAGCTACAGCCCCCTATAGAGCTCCTTACAGCGCCGCTATAGGTGGTCTGTGCGGCTCCTATAGGGCCCCTATAGCCTCCCCATAGCACGGGGTCCCCTGTAGACCCCCCATAACGTCCCCTACAGCTACAGCCCCCTATAGAGCTCCTTACAGCGCCGCTATAGGGGGTCTGTGCGGCTCCTATAGGGCCCCTATAGCCTCCCCATAGCACGGGGTCCCCTGTAGACCCCCCATAACGTCCCCTATAGCTACAGCCCCCTATAGAGCTCCTTACAGCGCCGCTATAGGGGGTCTGTGCGGCTCCTATAGGGCCCCTATAGCCTCCCCATAGCACGGGGTCCCCTATAGACCCCCCATAACGTCCCCTACAGCTACAGCCCCCTATAGAGCTCCTTACAGCGCCGCTATAGGGGGTCTGTGCGGCTCCTATAGGGCCCCTATAGCCTCCCCATAGCACGGGGTCCCCTATAGACCCCCCATAACGTCCCCTACAGCTACAGCCCCCTATAGAGCTCCTTACAGCACCGCTATAGGGGGTCTGTGCGGCTCCTATAGGGCCCCTATAGCCTCCCCATAGCACGGGGTGCCCCATAGACCCCCCATAACGTCCCCTATAGCTACAGCCCCCTATAGAGCTCCTTACAGCGCCGCTATAGGGGGTCTGTGCGGCTCCTATAGGGCCCCTATAGCCTCCCCATAGCACGGGGTGCCCCATAGACCCCCCATAATGTCCCCTATAGCTACAGCCCCCTATAGAGCTCCTTACAGCGCCGCTATAGGGGGTCTGTGCGGCTCCTATAGGGCCCCTATAGCCTCCCCATAACGTCCCCTATAGGCCCTCACAGGCTCCTTATAGAGCGGCCGTAGGAGCCCCTATAGGGCCCTTATAGCGCTCCCGTAGCCCCGCCCACTTCCAGGCCCCGCCCACTCCCCCGTAGGCTCCGCCCCGCGGCACAAAGCGCCACTGTGGGTGTGTGTGAGGGGGCGGGTCCGTCGCCGCGGCAACGGGCGCCATGGCAACGGCACAACAGCGCCACTCCTCGCCCTTAAAGGGGCGACGCGTAGGGTGGGGCCCAGCAATCCGGGAGGGGTGGGCTTAAAGGGGCGATGGCGTGAGGAGCCTTAAAGGGGCAATGGCGTTGGGTCTTAAAGGGGCAGGCACCCCATTTTCCCTTAAAGGGCCAGCGCACCGCTGTGACGTGCAGCACATGGCACTCCCCAGGCCTGGCGCAATAACGGGCGGCACCGCCCAAATTTTCCCCCCCCCCCCTCCCCTACACACACCTTGGGCGTGGTCCCCCCCTTTTTTTTTTTTTTTTTTTTCAAACCAGGGTTCTGAGCCAATCAGCGAGCCGGCCCCACCCCCTGGCCACGCCCCCTTTAACGCCTTCGCTCCCACCCATTTCCCAAGGGCGTTGCCCCTTCAGGAGCCCAAAATGGAACTTTTTTAATTTTTTTTAGGGTGGGGGGGTGTTTAGTAACACCCAAGCCGGTTGCCTGAACCCCCCCACCCACCCTTGGGGGGGTAATTTGGGGGTTTTGGGGGGCGGTGTCCCCCCCCCCCCGACACACACACCCCCCCCCTCTTCCTCCGGACACGTGTTGGCGGGAAGCCCATGAATCCGGCTACTGGGTATTGCCCCCCCCCGTCCCCAAAAAAAGGGGATTCTACCCCAAAATGGGGACACCCGCCCCAAATGGGGACACACATAAAAAGGGGACACACCCCCCGCCCAAAAATGGGGATACACCCAAAATGAGGACCCCCCCCCAAAATAGCGACAGCCCCTCAAGATGGGGGATCCCCCTCAAAATGGGGGACCCTCTCCCTAAATGGGGATTCCCCCCCCCCAAAATGGAGACACCCCCCAAAAAGTGGCCACCCCCCCCCCAAAATTAGGATTCCCCCCCCAAAAATTTAGACACCCCCCCAAAAAAATTTAGACACCCCTCAAAAAATTTAGACCCCCCCCAAAAATTTAGACACCCCCAAGAAATTTAGACACCCCCCCAAACATTTAGACACCCCCCCAAAAAAATTTAGACACCCCTCAAAAAATTTAGACCCCTCCCAAAAAATTTAGACACCCCCAAGAAATTTAGACACCCCCCCAAAATCAGATTTTCTCTCCAAAATGGGGCTCCCCCCCCCCCGACAAAATGGCGACACCCCCCCCTAAAAAATAAGGACACACCCAAAATGAGAATTTCCCCCCCCAAAACTGAAGTGTTGCCCCCCCAAATTTAGACACCCCCAAAAATGGCGACACCCCCCCCTAAAAATTTAGACACCCCCCAAAAATTGAGACACCTCCCCCCCCCAATCCCGAAACGCGCACCCAAACACCCCCCCCCCCCCCCCCCATCATCCCGGGGGGTCCCCAACACCCCCCCACGCCCCCCCCCCGGGGGTCCCCGTGCCCCCCCCCCCCCCCCAAACCCCCGGGGGTGTCCCCGCCGTCCCCCCCGTCCCCCCCCCGTGGGTCTCACGATCTCTCCGAGCAGCACCAGCCCCTTGCGGGTGCGGGCGAAGGCCAGACAGCTCTGGGTGCCGCTGGGCTCCATGATGGGGCGCGGGACCGGGCATGGAGAAGACGGGGGGGGGGGGGGATGCGGGGGGGCCCCCCCCGGAACGGCGGGTACGGCAGGGAAGGGCGGGGCTAAGCGGCGGCGGAGAGAATGCGGTTGGGTGAGGAGGGAAGATGGACGGGTGGAAGGAAGGGCGGGAAAAAGGGAAGGGAGGGGGGTAAGGGTTCGCGCGCTGGGGAGGGGCGGGGCTTGGTGTGAGGGGAAAGGTGCTGGGATTGGGGAAGGGGGGGGCGTGAGGGGCGGGGTTTAGCGTAGGAGGGTTTTAGAGCCGCTGTGATTGGGGAAGGGGGGGCGTGAGGGGCGGGGCTTGGTGTGAGGGGAGATTCCCTGTCATTGGGGTCCTGAGGGGCGGGGTTTGGTGTGAGGGGAGATTCCCTGTCATTGGGGAAGGGGGATCCTGAGGGGCGGGGCTTAGTTCGAGGGGAACTATCCTGTCATTGGGGAAGGGGGATCCTGAGGGGCGGGGCTTAGTTCGAGGGGAACTATCCTGTCATTGGGGAAGGGGGATCCTGAGGGGCGGGGCTTAGTGTAGGAGGGTTTTAGAGCCGCTGTGATTGGAGAAGGGGGGGCGTGAGGGGCGGGGCTTAGCGTAGGAGGGTTTTAGAGCCGCTGTGATTGGGGAAGGGGGGGCGTGAGGGGCGGGGCTTGGTGTGAGGGGAGATTCCCTGTCATTGGGGTCCTGAGGGGCGGGGCTTGGTGTGAGGGGAGATTCCCTGTCATTGGGGAAGGGGGATCCTGAGGGGCGGGGTTTAGCGTAGGAGGGTTTTAGAGCCACTGTGATTGGGGAAGGGGGATCCTGAGGGGCGGGGCTTAGTCTGAGGCGAAGTATTCTGTCATTGGAGAAGGGTGTCCCGAGGGGCGGGGCTTAGTGTGAGGGGAAAGCTGCTGGGATTGGGGAAAGGGGGTCCCGAGGGGTGGGGCTTATCATCTTATCACAGGGGAAACCCCTCTGTGATTGACAGAGGGGCGGAGCTTGCCGTGGGGAAACCCCTAATATGTGCGTGTGGGGGCTGATGGGCGGAGCTCGGAAGAGGGCGTGGCCTGGAGTGGGCGTGGCTTAGGGCTGAGCATGTGCTGCAGGAAGGGGGGGGGAGCCCCAAAGGAACCTTGAAAAGGGGGGGGGGGGCTTTAGGGGGGGGGTTGGGGGTCTCTGAGGCTCCTCAGGGGCTTTTTTTTTTTTTTTGGGGGGGGTCCCCATGGGTGTGTCTCCCCCCCGCCGCCATTTTGGGGTGACTCAACCAGCAGGATGTGGGCAGAGCCGGATACCCAAGGGGGGGGGCACAGGAAACGAGGCGCCGCGGGGGGGTCCCCACTTTTATTAATCCTCCCCCCCCCAAAAAAAAAACCAAACACAAGGGGGGGGCAACCACCTCAGTGGGAACCCCCCCAAAATGAGAGGGACGCCCCCCCGGCTCAAAAAAATGGGGTGTAGAGGGGGGGGGGGTGTTTCGAGTCTGGAAAATGGGGAGAGAAAAAAAAAAGGGGGGGAGAAGTAATTAGGGGTGTAGCCCCCCCCCCGCGCAAAAATAATAAAAATAAAATAAAACAGCCCCCCCCCCAATTTTTCCAGCACTCACCAGGGGGGGTGGCGGCGTCCCACGAGGCAGAAGCAGGGCTCCCCCCGCGGGGAGGAGCTGACGCAGAGGGTCAGGCCCCCCCCCCTCGGTGATGGATTTGGGGGGGCCCCTGTGGGATGGAATGGGGGGGGGGGGCAGTATGTTATGGAGTGGGGGGGGACACACCCCCAAAATAGCCCTAAACGCCCCTAAAAAACCACAAACCCCCCCCCCCCAAATCAGCCATAAAACACACCCCCCCCCATCTCAGGTGGATTTTGGGAGGGGGGGTGTCAATGAATTTGGGGGGGTCGCAGGTGAATTTTTTTTTTTTTTTTTTTGGGGGGGGGTGGGGGGTGTCCTCACCGTGGCCCCGGCGCAGCAGCAGGCGCAGGCGGTTGCCCCCCCCCCGGATGCGGGCCAGGGCCTGGGCGTGGGTCATGTCGGCGGTGGGGGCCCCGTTGATGGCCAGGAGCTGGTCGCTCACCTGTGACCCCCCCCCCAAAAAAAAAAAAAAAAAAAAAAAAATCAGGGACACTGCCCTCCCCCCCCCCCCCCGGGATTCCCTTTGACCCCCGTATCCCCCCCCTTGCCCCCCCCACAAGTACCCAGAGCCCCCCAGGGCCCCCCCAGCGACCCCTTTGCCCCCCCCGCCACGACACCAAGACCCCCCCAGGTCCCCTTTGCCCCCCCCAGAAGTACCCCAAGACCCCCCCAGAAGTACCCCAAGACCCCCCCCCCCGTCCCCTTTCCCCCCCCCAGACCCCCTAGACCCCCCCATAGCCCCCCCAAGACCCCCCTAGCGACCCCTTTCACCCCCCCAGGACCCCAAGACCCCCCCTAGCCCCCCCGTACCCCCCCCCGAACCTCTCAGCCCCCCCAGAATTACCCCGAGACCCCCCCAGGACCCCCCCAGTGACCCCTTTGCCCCCCCCAGCCCTCCCTGAAGCTCCCAGACTCCCCGAGATCCCCCCAGACCCCCTTTTTCCCCCCCCCAGACCCCTCGTAGCCCCCCCAGACCCCTCGTAGCCCCCCCAAGACCCCCCCCCCCCAGTACCTGGATGCGGCCGCAGCGCTGGGCCGGCCCCCCCTCGCGCAGCCCCCGCACGTACACCCCCATGTTGAGGTCGCGGCCCCCCCGGAGGCTGAACCCGAAACCCCGCGGCCCCCGGGGCAGCTCCACCGCGAACGGGGGGGGCCCCCCCCGCGCCTGAGCCAGCCCAGGGCTCCCAGTTACCTTCCCAGTGCTCCCAGTTACCTTCCCAGTACCCCCAATCCCCCTCCCAGTCCCTCCCAGTGCCCCAAATCCCCCTTCCAGTCCCTCCCAGCACCTCCCAGTGCCCCCATCCCCCTCCCAGTCCCTCCCAGTGCCCCAAATCCCCCTTCCCAGTCCCTCCCAGCACCTCCCAGTGCCCCCAATCCCCCTTCCCAGTCCCTCCCAGTGCCCCAAATCCCCCTCCCAGTGCTCCCAGTACCCCTCCCAGTCCCTCCCAGCACCTCCCAGTGCCCCCATCCCCCTCCCAGTCCCTCCCAGTGCCCCAAATCCCCCTTCCCAGTCCCTCCCAGAACCTCCCAGCGCCCCAAGTCCCCCTCCCAGTCCCTCCCAGTGCCCCAAATCCCCCTCCCAGTCCCTCCCAGCGCCCCAAGTCCCCTTCCCAGTCCCTCCCAGCGCCCCAAGTCCCCCTCCCACTCCCTCCCAGTTCCCCTCCCAGTCTTCCCAGGCACCCTCCCCCCCCCCCCCCCTCCTCCCAGTTGCTCCAGACCATCCCAGTTGTCCCCAAACCCCCAAAAGCATTCCCAGGTCCCCTCTCAAGTCTCCCTCCAGTGCTCCCAGTTACTCCCAGTTTCCCCCAGTAACCACTAGTGCTCCCAGTTGCCCTCCCCAGTCTCTCCCAACCCTCCTCCCAGTTGCCCCCCAGGCCTCCCCCAGTCTTTCCCAGTTCCCCTCCGGTCTCTCCCAGTGCTCCCATTCCCAGTTGCCTCCAGTCCCCTCCCAGTTTCCTCCCCGTCACCCCCAGTGCTCCCAGTTTCCCCCAACCCCTCACTGAGCACCCCCAGTCCCCTCCCAGTTGCTCCCAGTCCCTACCTGTGGCCAGGCCCAGCCGTACTCTGGCCCCCCCACCTCCATGTCGATGTCAACTGGGGGGACTTGGCGGGGGGGACATTGGAGGACACTTGTTCCCAGTGCCTCCCAGTATAAACCAGTATCCACCTATTCCCATCCCAGTGCCCCCAGTCCCCCTCCCAGTGCTCCCAGTGTCCCTATTCCCCCTCCCAGTTCTCCCAGTGTCCCAAATCCCCCCTCCAGTGTCCCAACTTCCCCTCCCAGTGCTCCCAGTATCCCTACTCCCCCTCCCAGTGCCTCTCCCAGTGCTCCCAGTGTCCCTATTCCCCCTCCCGGTGCCCCTCCCTGTGCTCCCAGTGTCCCTATTCCCCCTCCCAGTGCTCCCAGTGTCTCTATTCCCCCTCCCAGTGCCCCTCCCAGTGCTCCCAGTGTCCCTATTCCCCCTCCCAGTGCTCCCAGTGTCTCTATTCCCCCTCCCAGTGCTCCCAGTGTCTCTATTCCCCCTCCCAGTGCTCCCAGTGTCCCTATTCCCCCTCCCAGTGCTCCCAGTGTCCCTATTCCCCCTCCCAGTGCTCCCAGTGTCCTAAATCCCCCCTCCAGTGTCCCAACTTCCCCTCCCAGTGCTCCCAGTTACCCTCCCAGTGGCTCCCAGTGTCCAAAATCTCCCCTCCAGTGTCCCTACATCCCCTCCCAGTGTCCCCACTTCCCCTCCCAGTGCTCCCAGTGTCCCAACTTCACCTCCCAGTGCTCCCAGTTCCCCTCACCAGCAGGCAGGAGGTCACAGGGTTCAGGTCCCACGAAGCTGGTGACGGCCACGGGCTCGGGGGGGGCCCCAGCGCCTGGGGGGGAGTGGTGGTGGTGGTGGCTGCACCAGTGCTCCCAGTCACCTTCCCAGTGCCTCCCAGTTCCTCTCCCAGTGCCTCCCAGTCCCCCAATCTCTCTCCCAGTCCCCACAGTTCCTCTCCCAGTGCCTCCCAGTCCCTCTAATCCCCTTCCACGTGCCTCCCAGTACCCCCCAGTTCTCTCCCAGTGCCTCCCAGTCCCTCTAATCCTCCTCCTAGTGCCTCCCAGTCCCCCCAATCTCTCCCCCAGTCCCCCCAGTTCCTCTACCAGAGCCTCCCAGTCCCTCTAATCCTCCTCCTAGTGCCTCCCAGTCCCTCTCCCAGTGCCTCCCAGTCCCCCCCAATCTCTCTCCCAGTCCCCACAGTTCCTCTCCCAGTGCCTCCCAGTCCCCCCAATCTCTCTCCCAGTCCCCACAGTTCCTCTCCCAATGCCTCCCAGTCCCTCTAATCCCCCTCCACGTGCCTCCCAGTACCCCCCAGTTCCTCTCCCAGTGCCTCCCAGTCCCTCTAATCCCCTTCCCAGCACCCCCAATCCCCCTCCCAGTCCCTCCCAATCCCTCAACCCACCCAAGCTCCGGAGCAGCAGGACGAGATCCCCATCACGATGACGAATCTGGGGGGGTTCCCGCCCCCCCCCGGGGTCCCCCCAATTCCCCCCACAACGGGGGGGTCCGGCAGAAGGGGGGGGCGGGGGGGGGCGGCTGTAGCGCAGGACACAGGCACCCCCCACCACCACCACCACGTTCACTGGGAAAAGGGGGGGGGGGCAACATCATTTGGGGGGGGGGGCAAGTTGCCCCTCCTTAAGTGAGGGACCCCCCCAAAAGCGATACCACCCCCCCAAGATGATAGACCGCTCCCCAAGACATAGGACACCCCCCAAAGGTCTCGGACCCCCCCCAAAATGGTGATACCCCCCCATGAGGCAATGGGGACCCCCCCAAGAAATAGGGACCCCCCCAAAAGAGATGCCACCCCCCCCAGACAGAAGAGTCCCCCACCAAAGGTCTTCGACCCCCCCAAAAGGACTTGGACCCCCCCTTGAGGAAATGGGGGACACCCCCCCCCCGAAGAGAGGGGGGGGACCCCCCCCCAACTCACCGCTGGGGGCCGGGGGAGCCTCTGGGGGCGGCATCAGGGGCTTGGCCCCCCCCCCCGGGGGGTGTGGGGGGGGCTACGCCTGGAGGGGAGGGGAATCCCAGTGTCCTTCCAGTGCTCCCAGTACCCTTCCGAGTGCCCCTCCGTGCTCCCAGTACACATCCAGTACTCCCAGTACCCCTCCCAGCACCTCCCAGTGCCCCCAATCCCCCTCCCAGTGCCTCCCAGTCCCTCTAATCCCCCTCCCCGTGCCTTCCAGTGCCCCCAGCACCCCTCCCTGTCCCTCCCAGTGCCCCCAGCACCCCCAACCCCTCTCCCAGTGCCTCCCAGTCCCTCTAATGCCCCTCCCCGTGCCTTCCAGTGCCTCCAGTGCCCCCAGTACCCCTCCCAGTGCCTCCCAGTCCCTCTAATGCCCCTCCGCGTGCCTTCCAGTGCCCCCAGTACCCCTCCCAGTACCCCTCCCAGTCCCTCTAATCCCCCTCCCAGCGCCTTCCAGCGCCCCCAGTATCCCCCCCAGCACCTCCCAGTACCTCTCCCAGTGCCCCCACAGCGCCCAGTATCTTCTCCCAGCATCCCCCCAGTGTCCTCCAAGCCGCCTCCCCCTCTCCCCAGTGCTCCCAGTTAAACCCACATCACCCCCAGTTTCCCCGCCCCGCCCCTCAGGGTACCAGCCACGGGGTCGCCACGGCAACGAGGCGCGAGGCCGTCGGACGCAAGGACGGGGGAGGCGGGGTCGAGGTTGACGGGCGGGCGGCTCGGCCAATCAGCGGCGCGGGAAAGGGGCGGCGCAAAGGCTGATGGGAGTTGCAGTCCAACCACACACCCCCCCCACCACCTTCTCCCCGAGGCCGCCATTTTCCCCACAGTTCCCCGCGGCGGGGGGGGAAGATGGCGGCGGGCAGCGGCGCTGAGGTCGGTAACGCGGCGGCGGCGGCGGCGGCAGCGCCGGTGTCGTTCGGGTTTAACCGTAAAGCGGAACGGAGGCGGGTGTTGGCGGCCGGACCGTGCGCGGAAGCCGGCGGGGGGGAAAATGGCGGCACCGGCGACACCGATTTCCTGACGGCGGTGGAGGACCGGGAGCTGCTGAGGTGGGCACGGCGCATGCGCGGGGCGGGCTGAGGCGGCGCGGGGCGCATGGGCGGGAAGGGAGGGGGGCGTGGTTTGAGGCGGGGTCTGTCCATAAAAGGAATTGTTAGAGGCGTGGCTTTGGATGGGGTGAGGACTGGGCAGGGGTAATGGGAAGGGGCTGATTGGGGGCGTGGTTTCGGCCGGGGCGGGGCTTGAGGCGGGGTGTGTCCGCTAAAGGGTTGCTTAGAGACGTGGTGTATTGGTGGGGGCGTGGCCTGAGCCGGGGTATCAGAAAGGGGCTGTTTGTGGGGCGTGGTTTCGGCGGGGGCGGGGCTTGAGGCAGGCTCTCCCCATGAAAGGGCCAATTAGGGGGCGTGGGTTGGGGCAGGGTCTGCCCCTAAAAGGAATGGTTAGAGGCGTGGCTTTCTGGAAGGGGAGCTTGGGGGCGTGGCTTATGGGGGCGTGGCCTGACCTGGGGCAATGGGAAGGGCCTCATAGGCGTGGTTTCTGTAGGGCGGGGCTTAAGGGGGTCTCCCCATGAAAGAGTCTGTTGTGGGTGGGGCTTGGGGGTGGAGTCTGCCCATAAAAGGGATAGTTAGAGGTGTGGTTTATATTGGGGTGTGGCCTAGCACGGGGTAATGGAATGGGTCTGTTAGGGGGCGTGGTTTCGGCAGGGGCGTGGCTTGAGAGGGGGTCTCCCCAAGAAAAGAGCGTGATTTGCGGCAGGGCCTGCCTATAAAAGGGCTGTTTAAAGGCGTGGTTTTAGCTAGGGGCGTGGCCTGAGCCAGGGTAATGACAAGGGCCTGTTAGGGGGCGTGGTTTCAGCGGGGGCGTGGTTTCGGCAGGGTCAGCTCATGGCAGGGCTGCTTAGGGGCGTGGTTTGGGGCGTGGTCTTGCCCATGAAAGGTCTGCTGAGAGGCGTGGCCTGCTTTTTTGCTAGGGTGTGGCTTGAGGTGGTAATGTAGGCTGGGAGGCGTGGTCTGGGCGTGTCTAACACCCCATCCCCGCCCCTCAGCGCCTGTCCGGCTCCGCCCCCCCCGAAGGAGCTGATCATCCCCCTGCTCCCCCCCCACCGCTGGAGAAACCCCGAACCCCCCCCCAACCTTCTCGGAGAAAACCCCGCCCACACCTCAAGCCACACCCCTTCGCCCGACCACGCCCCCAAAGCAGGCTCCACCCCCTCCGGGGAAGGCTCCGCCCCCCCCGGTTCGGTGGAGGCGCAGGCGGTGCAGGAGCTGCTGCAGGGTGAGTGATTTGGGGGGGGGGGGGGGGTGTGTCTTGGGGGGCCCCCCCTAACCCATGGGGACCCCCCAGATCGGGGAGGGGGGGGCCAAGGCATGCGGCTGAGCCCCCCCCGTGTCCCCCCAGAGGCGCGGCAGAGCCAGGAGCAGGGAGAGGGGGAGTCGGGCCCCCCCATTTCCATCCCCCTCCGGCTGCAGGACCGGGACATGGCGCCGCGGCCGCAGCCTGTGAGTGACACCCCCCCCAAAAAAAAACAAACAACAGACCCCCCCATGCTCCCACGGGGACCCCAAAACCTCCCCAGGGGCCCCCCCAGCCCCACACGCCCCCCTCACCCACCCCAGCGCCCCAAATGCTCCCCACAGCCCTCAATTGCCCCCCCCAACCTCACAACTCCCCCCAAAGTGCCCCCCAGCCCCAAAACTCCCCCCTAATTGCCCCCTCAGCCCCTTAACTCCCCCCAAAGCGCCCCCCCAGCCCCACAACTGCCCCCCAGCCCCCCCAAATGCCCCCCAGCCCCACAACTCCCCCCAAAGTGCCTCCCCAGCCCCAAAACTCCCCCCTAATTATTGCCCCCTCAGCCCCTTAACTCCCCCCAAAGCGCCCCCCCAGCCCCGCAACTGCCCCCCAGCCCCCCCAAATGCCCCCCCAGCCCCACAACTCCCCCCAAAGTGCCCCCCCAGCCACAAAACTCCCCCCTAATTGCCCCCTCAGCCCTTTAACTCACCCCAAAGCGCCCCCCCAGCCCCACAACTGCCCCCCAGCCCCCCCAAATGCCCCCCCAGCCCCACAACTCCCCCCAAAGTGCCCCCCCAGCCACAAAACTCCCCCCTAATTGCCCCCTCAGCCCCTTAACTCCCCCCAAAGCGCCCCCCCAGCCCCACAACTGCCCCCCAGCCCCCCCAAATGCCCCCCCAGCCCCACAACTCCCCCCAAAACTCCCCCCTAATTGCCCCCTCAGCCCCTTAACTCCCCCCACAACTGCCCCCCCAGCCCCACAACTGCCCCCCCAGCCCCACAACTCCCCCCAAAGTGCCCCCCCAGCCCCAAAACTCCCCCCTAATTGCCCCCTCAGCCCCTTAACTCCCCCCAAAGCGCCCCCCCAGCCCCACAACTGCCCCCCAGCCCCCCAAATGCCCCCCAGCCCCACAACTCCCCCCAAAGTGCCCCCCCAGCCCCAAAACTCCCCCCTAATTGCCCCCTCAGCCCCTTAACTCCCCCCAAAGCGCCCCCCCAGCCCCACAACTGCCCCCCAGCCCCCCCAAATGCCCCCCAAGCCCCACAACTCCCCCCAAAGTGCCCCCCCAGCCACAAAACTCCCCCCTAATTGCCCCCTCAGCCCCTTAACTCCCCCCAAAGCGCCTCCCCAGCCCCCCAACTGCCCCCCCAGACCCCCCAAATGCTCCCCCAACCTCACAACTCCCCCCAAAGTGCCCCCCCAGCCACAAAACTCCCCCCTAATTGCCCCCTCAGCCCCTTAACTCACCCCAAAGCGCCCCCCCAGCCCCCCAACTGCCCCCCCAGACCCCCCAAATGCTCCCCCAACCTCACAACTCCCCCCAAAGTGCCCCCCAGCCACAAAACTCCCCCCTAATTGCCCCCTCAGCCCCTTAACTCACCCCAAAGCGCCACCCCAGCCACAAAACTCCCCCCTAATTGCCCCCTCAGCCCCTTAACTCACCCCAAAGCACCCCCCCAGCCCCACAACTGCCCCCAGCCCCCCCAAATGCCCCCCCAGCCCCACAACTCCCCCCAAAGTGCCCCCCAGCCCCAAAACTCCCCCCTAATTGCCCCCTCAGCCCCTTAACTCACCCCAAAGTGCCCCCCCAGCCCCACAACTCCCCCCAAAGTGCCCCCCCAGCCACAAAACTCCCCCTAATTGCCCCCTCAGCCCCTTAACTCCCCCCAAAGCGCCCCCCCAGCCCCACAACTGCCCCCCCAGCCCCACAACTCCCCCCAAAGTGCCCCCCCAGCCCCAAAACTCCGCCCTACACCCCCCCTACTCCCCCCTCTAACTACCTCGCCCCCCCCAACCGCCCCCCCACACTTCCTTGCCCCCCCCAGGGCCCCCAGGACTACGAGGCGGTGCCGGTGGCAGCCTTCGGGCTGGCCATGCTGCGGGGAATGGGCTGGAGCCAGGGCGAGGGCATCGGCCGGACCTTCAAACGGTGAGGGGGGGGGGTGGTGTGTTACCCCCCACCCCCCCAAAAAAAAAAAAACAAACCCACAAACAAACCCCCCCCGGAGCCCCCCCCCACCCCACTTTTGGGGTGTTTGTGGGAATCGGCATGTCGTTGTGTATCTCTGTGTGTGTGTGTGTCCCCCCCCCGCAGGGTGGTGAAGCCCCTGGAGCACCGGTTACGCCCCCGAGGATTGGGGTTGGGGGCTGAACCCACCCCCCCCGGCCCCCCCAAACCTGGGCAACCCCCCCGGGGGGGCGAAGAAGCCACAGGGGGGGGCGGGCTAACGGTGGGGGCAACCGTCCGCATCGAGGCCGGACCTCACCGGGCCATGTACGGGCAGGTGAGAAACCCCCAGTTCCATATTTTTTTTTCCCTCCCAGTATACCCAGTATGGAACTGGGTTATTAAACAACCCCCCCACCGCCCTTTTTTTTTTTTTTTTTTTTTTTTTGGGGTGTGACCCCCCCCACCTCAAAGGTGGAGGGATTGGACCCCGAAACTGCCCGGGCCATGGTGCGTCTGAGGCTGGGGGGGCAGGTGGTGACCGTCAGCCAGTACAACCTACGGCCGGGGACCCCCCCGGGCAGCGGTGAGTGGCCCAGTAACCCCCAGTTACCTCCCAGTCACCCCCCAGGAGCTCCCAGTAGCCTTCAGTGCCCCCCCCCCCCCAGGGCCTCTTAGTGGTCGCCCAGGGGTTCCCAGTAGCCTCTCAGTGGTCTGGTTAAGGGTGTGCCCCCCCCTCAGGGTGCGGAGCGTGTCCCAGTAGCTCCCAGTAAGCTCCCAGTGGTTCCCAGTAACCCTCCAGTGCCTCCCAGTGATGCCTAGGGCCCCATTCCATTCTCTCCAGCCACAATCACTGTCCCAGTGTCTCCCAGTAACCCCCCAGTGCCTCCCAATAACCCCCACTGCCCAATTCCATCCCCTCCAGGCCACAGTGAGTGTCCCGGTGCCTCCCAGTAAGCCCCCAGTGCCTCCCAGTAGCCTCCAGTGCCTCCCAATAACTCCCAGTGCCAGATCTCAGCCCCTCCAGGCCACAATCCCTGTCCCAGTGCCTCCCAGTACCCCCCCAGTACCCAATCCGAGCCCCTCCAGGCCCCAATCACTGTCCGGTGCCTCCCAGTAACCCTCCAGTGCCTCCCAGTACCCCCCCAGTGCCCAATCCTAGCCCCTCCAGGCCCCAGTAACCGTCCCAGTGCCTCCCAGTACCCCCCCAGTGCCCAATCCCAGCCCCTCCAGGCCCCAGTAACCGTCCCAGTGCCTCCCAGTACCCCCCCAGTGCCCAATCCCAGCCCTTCCAGGCCTCAATCGCTATCCCAGTGCCTCCCAGTACCTCCCAGTTCCCTGCCACAGGCCACTCCGGCGGGAGCCCTAAGGGCACGGCACCCGAGGAGCCCCAGATGTCGGGGTCCCCCCCCAGCGGGAAGAAAAGAAAAGGAAACAGCCCCCCGAAACAGAGAGGTGAGAGTTTAGGGGGGGGGGGTTGTCTGTAATAATAAACTTTCGGGGGGTCCCCAGGAGCGACCTGGACTCCTGGGGACCCCCCCAGTGATGCGTCGTGTCGTGCCCCCCCAATCTCAGGGTGACAAAACAGATTCGGGGGACCCCCCCCAGCTCCCCCCACTGGCTGCGGCGGGATCTGCGGGTTCGCTGCGTCGACAGGAGCTTCCACGCCGGGCGCTACTACAACTGCAAGGTTGGGGTTTGGGGGGGGCCCCCCACACTTTGGGGTACCCCACAACCCCCCCCCTTTGCCCTAGAGCCCCCCCAAATCTTCCCCATGGGGTAGGATTTTGGGGCAGGGTACGGAGGGGGGGCCCCACACCCCAAAACTAACCCCTCTGTATCCTATGGGGGGGTTCTTGAACCCCCAAACTACTCCTGGGTGCCCTAAATGGGGGTCCCTGCACCCCATAACCCCTCCTAACACCCCCAATTTGCCCCCCCCCCCCCCCCCCCCAAGATGGTGGTGGAGGACATGGTCACCCCGGACACCTGCGTTTGCCGGACGGACGAGGGGCGGCTGGTGGAGGGTGAGTGTGCGCGTCCCCGCCCACCCCAGGGACAAAATGGGGGTTCAGGGGTGTCCCCCACTTCCTCTGACCCCCCCACCCCGCTCTGTCCCCCCTCAACCCCAAGGCCTACGAGAAGCCATGTTGGAAACCGTCATCCCCGAGGCAAAACCGACCGCGTCATGGTGGTGCTGGGCCAGCACGCCGGGAGGGTGAGTGTGTCCCCCGCCATGACGGGCGGCTGGTTTTGGGGGTGGGGGTGTCTACTTTTTGGGGTGTGTGTCCCCCGAAATAAAGGTGTTTTTTGTGTGTGTTCCCCTCCAAAGGTGGGTCGGATCCTGGAGCGGGAACCGGCGCGAAACCGGGCGCTGGTGCAGCTGGAGAGGGACCAGGCCGGGCGGGTGGTGCCGTTGGAGTACGACGCCGTCTGCCATTATCTGGGGGGGCACGAAGACGACTGAGAACCCCCCCAAAAATCCCTTGCCAGCTTCCAACATGGCCGCCGGAAGCCGGTTGCCAGCTTCCAACATGGCCGCCGGAAGCCGGTTGCCAGCTTCCAACATGGCCGCCGGAAGCCGGTTGCCAGCTTCCGGCATGGTCGATAGAAGCTGTTTGCCAGCTTCCAACATGGCCGCCGCGGCTTCAGGGTAATAAAAGGTGCCAAAAAAACTTCCCGCTGCCCTTGTGGTCACTGGGGGGGGCAAACGGACCCCCCCTCTTCCGCCTCACCCATTGAAATTCCCCATCGAAGCCATCGCGGTGCCAGTTTCAAGCATGGCCGCCCCCCCCTTTTTGCCAGCTTCCAAGATGGCGGCCGCCCGCCGAGGCAAACAACGGCCCGCTTTCCAAAATGGCGGCGTTGCTACGAGGGCAACGCCGCAGGGGCCGCCCCCAAGATGGCGGCGTTGCCAGGCAACGCACGGCCTCACGTGGCTAAAATGGCGCCGCTTCCGGCCGTTGCGAGGCTGCGTCTCCTCACGTGACCGGAAGTCCGCTCTAGCCTTCGTATTCCCCTGAAGACTCGATGGTTTAACACCCCGCCGTTGTTTACAGCCGGTTCCGGGGGGGCCACAAAGACCCCGGGGGGGTTTTTTTTTTGGGGGGGCTGAAGGCTCGGGGGGGGGACACCCCGTTTTTAACCCCCCCAAATTCCTCCTTTCCACCCCCAGCAGCTCCGTTCCGCCATGGCGCAGGCCCGGGGGGTGAACAGCCTCCGCTTCAACCAGGACCAGAGTGAGTTTGGGGGACACCCCCCCCCCCCCAAAAAAAAAAATCCACACCCCCCCCCGGGGCCGAGAACCCCCCAAACTTTTTTTTTTTTAAATTTTATTTTTATTTTTATAATTTTTTCTAGGCTGTTTCTGCGTCGCGATGGATTCCGGGGTGCGGATCTTAACGTGGAGCCCCTGATGGAAAAGGGGCACTTGGGTGAGGCGGGGGGGGGGGGGGGGTGTCGATATTGGGGTGTCGTGTGTGCCCCCCCCCTCGTTTTTCTGTGTTTTGGGGTGTCATGTCTGTGTCCCCCCCCCTTTGTTAAAGGCGCTGGGGGGGGGGTGTCCTCAGGTCTAAAAAAAAATTAGGACGATTTTGAGGGGAGTTGGGGGGATTTTGGGGACCCCCGGTTTGGATGGAGGTTTTTTTTTGGGGGGGGGGGGGGCTTGGCGGGGATTTTGGGGTGTCCCAGCTTGGAAATGAAGCGGGGGGGGGGGGGGGTCCCCAAGTTCAGCGAAAGGGTTTTGGGGGGGGGGTGTCCATGGGGTGTTTTGGGGGGTGTGTGTGTCCCCTCCGTTTTGGGGAGGGTTATGGGGGGGATTTTGGGGTCCCCCTTGGCTGGGGGGTGGGGGGGGGGGCTCTGAGGTATTTTGGGGATCCCCAGGGGTGGTGGGGGGGCTGGAGGTGTTTTGGGGGGGGTCAGGGGGCAATTTTGGGGAGCTGGGGGGTGTTTTGGTGTTTCCTAATCCTTGGGGGGGGGGGGGGGGGGAATTTGGGGGTCCCCAAGCCTTGGGTGGGGGGCCAGACACACTTTAGGGTGGTCCCCTAATCCTTTAGGGGGGGGACACACCATTTTGGGGGGGCTCCCACAAAAAAAAAAAAAAAAAGGGGGGGGGGGCAGGCAGAACCTTTAAAATTCCCCCCCCCCCAACATTTTTCCCCTTTTAAATCCAACAGAGAATCACAGAACTTTAGGGGAGGGGGCCCTAATTTTTTTTTTTTTTTCGGGGGGGCTTAATTTTTTTTTATTATTTTGGGGGTGTCCCCCCCCCCCCGAATTTTTCAGACGCGGAACAAGTGGGGAGCGTGGGGCTGGTGGAGATGTTGAACCGCTCAAACCTTCTGGCTATCGTGGGAGGGGGCAGCAACCCCAAATTCCCTGATGTTTCAGGTGCAGCCCCCCCCCGCTAATTTTTAACCCAAATTAACATGCGGGGGGGTCGCTTAATTAATTTTTTAAATTTTTACCCCCCCCCCCGCAGTGTTAATTTGGGACGACGCCCGCGAGGGAAAAGACAAACTGGTGCTGGAATTCACCTTCCCCAAACCCGTCCTGGCCGTGCGGATGCGACACGATAAGTGAGGGGACCCCCCCCCGGCCCCCAAAAAAATAAAAAAAAAAAACCCTAAACCCCCCCAAAAATAATTTTAGGGGACCCCCCAAAATATTTTTTACCCCCCCCAGGTTGGTTGTGGTGCTTCAGACCCGACTTTATGTTTTTTCTTTCCCTCAAAACCCGACGAAACTTTTCGAGTTTGACACCCGCGACAACCCCAAAGGTAAATTAATTTATTTTTTTTTGGGGGGGGGGGGGTAAAAAAAAAAAAAAAAGGGTCCCCCCCAGGGTTTTGGGGGGGTTCCAGGGGTTTGGGGGGACGCAGGTGTGTGGCTCGTTATGTATTTTTTTTTTTTTTTTTTCTCTCGCCCCAGGGGTTTGCGATCTCTGTCCCAGTTTGGAGAAGCCGTTACTGGTTTTCCTGGGCATAAATGTGGGAGTTTGCAGTTGGTGGTGAGGGACTGGGAGGGACTGGGAAGCGTTGGGGGGGACTGGGAGGGACTGGGAAGCGTTGGGGGGGACTGGGAGGGACTGGGAAGCGTTGGGGGGGGGACTGGGAGGGACTGGGAAGCGTTGGGGGGGGAC
Source organism: Athene noctua (assembly GCF_965140245.1). Lineage (NCBI taxonomy): Eukaryota > Metazoa > Chordata > Aves > Strigiformes > Strigidae > Athene > Athene noctua. Next base: position 112,338 of record NC_134075.1, read on the forward strand.
TGGGAGGGACTGGGAAGCGTTGGGGGGGGACTGGGAGGGACTGGGAAGCGTTGGGGGGGGACTGGGAGGGACTGGGAAGCGTTGGGGGGGGCTGGGGGGGACTGGGAAGCGTTGGGGGGGACTGGGAAGCGTTGGGGGGGCTGGGAGGGACTGGGAAGCGTTGGGGGGGACTGGGAGGGACTGGGAAGCGTTGGGGGGGGACTGGGAGGGACTGGGAAGCGTTGGGGGGGGACTGGGAGGGACTGGGAAGCGTTGGGGGGGGACTGGGAGGGACTGGGAAGCGTTGGGGGGGGACTGGGAGGGACTGGGAAGCGTTGGGGGGGGACTGGGAGGGACTGGGAAGCGTTGGGGGGGGACTGGGAGGGACTGGGAAGCGTTGGGGGGGACTGGGAGGGACTGGGAAGCGTTGGGGGGGACTGGGAAGGGGCTGGGAGGGACTGGGAAGTGTTGGGGGAGGACTGGGAGGGACTGGGAAGCAATTGGGGGGACTGGGAAGGGGCTGGGGGAAACTGGGAAGGGACTAGGGGGGACTGGGAAGAGTCTGGCAATAACTGGGATGAACCGGGAGCTACTGGGATGAACTGGGAGACACTGGGGTGCGATACCAGAAAAATGTGGGCGGGGTCACGAGGAATAACTGGGGGTCTGTAGGTGCCCGGGAGGACACCAAGGGGGTGAAGCAGGGCTTGATCCGCTTTATACTGGTTTATACTGGTTTATACTGGTTTATACTGGTTTATACTGGTATCGCTTCTCCCGGCCGCCAGGACCTCGGCAGCGCCAAACCGGGGACATCGTCGGCGCCGTTCACCATCAACGCCCACCAGAGCGAGGTGGGCTGCGTCGCCCTGAGCCCCCCCGGCACCCTCGTGGCGTCGGCCTCGCGCCGAGGGACCCTCCTGCGCCTCTTCTGCACCCAAACCCGCAGCCGCCTGCTGGAGCTGCGCCGCGGCACCGACCCCGCCACCCTCTACTGGTAACCCCAGCCCC
>NC_134075.1:113527-169653 GCF_965140245.1 Athene noctua
GGGGGGGGCCCTATGGATCCCGTACGGCCCGGGGGGGGGGGGCCCTATGGATCCCGTACGGCCCGGGGGGGGGGGCCCTATGGATCCCGTACGGCCCGGGGGGGGGGGCCCTATGGATCCCGTACGGCCCGGGGGGGGGGCCCTATGGATCCCGTACGGCCCGGGGGGGGGGGCCCTATGGATCCCGTACGGCCCGGGGGGGGGGGCCCTATGGATCCCGTACGGCCCGGGGGGGGGGCCCTATGGATCCCGTACGGCCCGGGGGGGGGGCCCTATGGATCCCGTACGGCCCGGGGGGGGGGCCCTATGGATCCCGTACGGCCCGGGGGGGGGGGCCCTATGGAACCTCTATAACCCCAGGAGAGTCCCCATGGATCCCGTATGGCCCGGGGGGTCCCTATAGAATATATCCCCAGGAGGGTCCCTATGGATCCCATATGGCCTGGGGGGGGGCCCTATGGATATTATAAGGCCCGGGGGGGCCCCTATGGATTCAGGGGGGGGCCTATGGAACCTCTATAACCCCCGGAGGGGCCCTATGGATCATGTACGGCCCGGGGGGTCCCTATGGATCCTATACGGCCCTGGGGGGGCCCCTGTATGACCCCGGGGGGGCCCCTATGGATTCTCCAGGCCCCCAGAGCCCCCCCAGCACGCGGCCGTTGCCCAAATCCGCCTTTATTGGCCCCGAATCGCCGGTAAAAACGCGCCACGCCCCCCCCCCCCCCCCCCAATCTGTACAGCCGGCCCCGCCCACTCCCCGGGGGGCCCCGCCCCCCTTCACAAACCCCTCCCACAACTAATTAACCTCATTAGGCCCCCCCCAGGACTCCACGAGCCCTAACGAGCCCCAATGACTAATTAACCTCATTGAGTCTCTCATCATGTAAGGAGACCTAACAAGCCCCGCCCACTCATGAGCCCTAACGAGCCCCCAACGACTAATTAACCTCGTTAGGTCGCCCAGGACTTAACGAGCTCCCGCCACTAATGAACCCAAAGATCTTGGTCTCCCGTCCGCTAATGAGCCTTAATGAGCTTATCATCTTAACGAGCCCTAAAAAGGCCCCAAAGACTAATTAACCTCATTAAGTCTCTTATCTAACAAGCCCCACCCACTAATGAGCCCTAACGAGCCCCCAACAAATAATTAACCTCAGCAGGCCACCCCAGGACTCCAGGAGCCCTAACGAGCCCCCAATGACTAATTAGCCTCATTAGGCCCCCCCCAGGACTCCACAAGCCCTAACGAGCCCCCAAAGACTAATTAACCTCATTAGGTCGCCCAGCACGTAACGAGCTCCCGCCACTAACGAACCCCAAGATCTCGGTCCCCCCATCCCCTAATGAGCCTTAATGAGCTTATCATCATCTTAACGAGCCCTAATGAGCCCCAACACCTAATTAACTTAATTGTCTGATCACCCAACGAGCCCTAATGAGCTCCCCAACACCTAATTAACCTCATTAAGTGTCTGATCACCCAACGAGCTCCCCAACACCTAATTAACCTCATTAGGCCTCTCATCGCCTAATGAGCCCCCACCACCTCACGAACCTTAATGAGTTTTGCATCTTAACGAGCCCTAATGAGCCCTAACGAGCCCCAACCCTGAGCTCCACCCCCAAACGAACCCCATTGGCTCCCTCTTGACCCAACGAGCCCCAACGGGTCCCCAGTTGAATTAATGAGCCCTAACGAGCCTCATTAGGTCCTTCATGACCTAATGAGCTCTAATGAGCCCTAACGAGCCCCCACCACTAACGAGCCCCCACCCTGGGCTCAATCTCCCCCAAACGAATCCCATTGGCTCCATCTTGACCCAACGAGCCCCAACGCGTCCCCAACTGCCTTAATAAGCCCTAACGAGCCTCATTAGGTCCCTAATGACTTAATGAGCCCTAACGAGCCCTAACGAGCCCCCACCACTAACGAGCCCCCACCCTGGGCTCAATCACCCCCAAACGAATCCCATTGGCTCCCTCCTGACCCAATGAGCCCCAACAGGTCCCCAACTGCCTTAATGAGCCCTAATGAGCCTCATTAGCCTCCTCATGACTAAATGAGCTCTAACGAGCCCTAATGAGCCCTAACGAGCCCCCACCCTGGGCTCAATCTCCCCCAAACGACCTCCATTGGCTCCCTCTTGACCCAACGAGCCCCAAGGGGTCCCCAGTTGAATTAATGAGCCCTAACGAGCCTCATTAGGTCCTTCACGACTTAATGAGCCCTAACGAGCCTCATTAGGTCCTTCACGACCTAATGAGCTCTAATGAGCCCTAACGAGCCCCCACCACTAACAAGCCCCCACCCTGGGCTCAATCTCCCCCAAACGACCCCCATTGGCTCCATCTTGACCCAACGAGCCCCAACGGGTCCCCAGTTGCCTTAATGAGCCCTAACGAGCCTCATTAGCCTCCTCATGACTAAATGAGCTCTAACGAGCCCTAACGAGCCCTAACGAGCCCCCACCCTGGGCTCAATCTCCCCCAAACGACCCCCATTGGCTCCCCCTTGACCCAACGGGTCCCCAACTGCCTCAACGAGCCCCATTCGATCCTTCATGACTTAACGAGCCCTAACGAGCTCCCACCACTAACGAACCTCCCCACCCCCCCCTCCCCCCACCCCCCGCCCACCTCCCCCTCCCCCGCATGCGGAGGGGGGAGGGGAGGAGGAGGAGGGGGGAGGAGGGGGGGGTCGATCCCTTCCCCCTCCTTTTTTTTTTTTATTTTTTTTAATTTTTTTTTTTTCACTCCCCGCCACCCCCCACTGACTTGCCGCCATCTTGTTGCTGTTGTCGTTGTCCCTCGACCCCGGTAGCCCCGACCTGAGTTCCGGTAGCCCCCCGAGGTCGCCCGTAGAGGTAAACGGCTGCCAAAACCATGGCGGTACCGGCCAGGAAGGGCCCGCGCGGCCGGAACCCGAAGAGGTGGACGGAAGCCAAGGTGGAAGCCAAGATGGAGAGGGCGGTGGCGAACCCCTTCAAAATATTATCGGCGTAACGGACCACCACGGCTACCAGTAGCCCACCGGCCGCTTGGTTGACCACCACGGCCCAAACGGCCGGGTTGTAGCCGTAAAAAAAAACCCCAAAGCGGCTACGGCGGAACCTTCGGCGGCTACCATGGCCGCTAGCCCTACGGCGGTGCCGACGGCTCCCAGTTGGACGTTGCGGACCCAGATGGAGCCACCGGTGGTTTTTAGTAGCCGCTCGAAGTAGACGCCGGCGAAACCGGACGAAAGGCAACTGGCGGCTACGGCGGCTAGCCCGACGGCGTAGCTCTGTTGGGGGGAGTCGGAGGCAAGTTCGGTGCTTCCAGGGGTAGCCCGGGCTTGTTCGGCTTGGACTAGGGCTACCCCGGCGAAGAGGAGGGCTAGCGAGAGCCACTGGAGGCGGGAGAGCGACGTGCCCAGCAGCAGCACGGAGAAGAGGGCGGTGGTCAGGATCTTCAGCTGGTAGGTGACCTGCGGGTGGGCGCGGGCTAGTGACGCGGGGAGGTGGCTACCGAGGGGTGAAAAGAAGGATTGGGCTACCGGCACGGGGAGGTGGCTACTGGGGGTTTGAGGGAAAGGATTGGGCTACTGGGGTGGGGAGATGGCAACTGGGGTGTTGAGGGAAAGGATTGGGCTACTGGTGTGGAGAGATGGCTACCATGGGGTTGAGGGAAAGGATTGGGCTACCGGAACTGGGAGGTGGCTACTGGGGGGTTGAGGGAAAGGATTGGGCTACTGGTGTGGAGAGATGGCAACTGGGGGGTCAAGGGAAAGGATTGGGCTACTGGAACTGGGAAGTGGCTACTGGGGGGTTGAGGGAAAGGATGGGGCTACTGGAACTGGGAGGTGGCTACTGAGGGGCCGAGGGAAAGGACTAAGGGGGTCTCCTGGGGCACCAGGTCCCCAAACGTCCCCAAAATATCCTCAAAAGTCCCCAAATGCCCCCAAAAATATCCCCCCCCCCCCCCCAGGCCCCCTGAACGCTCTCAAATGCCCCCAAACGCCCCCCAAACACCCTTAAATGTCCCCAAATGCCACCCCAAACGTCCCCGAAATGTCCCCAAGTTCCCCCAAACGCCCTTAAGTGTCCCCAAACGCCACCCCAAACGTCCCCAAATGCCCCCCAGTGTCCCCAAGTGCCCCCAAACACCTTTCAATGTCCCCAAACGTCCCCAAACGCCCCCAAGTGCCCCCAAACACCCCTCAACGTCCCCAAACGCCCCCCAAAGTGTCTCCAAGTGCCCCCAAACACCTTTCAATGTCCCCAAGTTGCCCCAAACGCCCTTAAATGTCCCCAAACGCCCCCAAACACCCCTCAACATCCCCAAGCGCCCCCCAAAGTGTCCCCAAACACCTTTAAATGTCCCCAAGTTGCCCCAAATGCCCTTAAATGTCCCTAAACGCCCCCAAACACCCCTCAACGTCCCCAAGCGCCCCCCAAAGTGTCCCCAAACACCTTTCAATGTCCCCAAGTTGCCCCAAATGCCCTTAAATGTCCCCAAACGCCCCCCAAAGTGTCCCCAAACGCCCCCCAAACACCCCTCAACGTCCCCAAACACCCCCCAAAGTGTCCCCAAGTGCCCCCAAACACCCTTAAATGTCCCCAAATGCCACCCCAAATGTCCCCAGTGTCCCCAAACGTCCCCCAAAGTGTCCCCAAGTGCCCCCAAACACCTTTCAATGTCCCCAAGTTGCCCCAAACGCCCTTAAATGTCCCCAAACGCCCCCCAAAGTGTCCCCAAACGCCCCCCAAGCACCCCTCAACGTCCCCAAACGCCCCCCAAAGTGTCCCCAAGTGCCCCCAAACACCCCTGAACGTCCCCAAACGCCCCCCGAAACGTCCCCCCGGTGTCACCTGGAAGGTGGCGGCGGGCAGGTTGGAGATGGCCACGTACTGGAGGTTGTTCTGGAGGGTGTAGATGAGGGAGGGGACGGCCAGGCGCAGCGTGTCCCCCACCTGCCCCACGCCCGCCTCCTGCAGCGTCGCCGCCGTCTGCCGCACGCTGCCTGGGGGGGGACACACACACGGGGGACGGTCCCCAAGGCTGCCCCCAACGCACCCGGGGACCCACATCCCCCCAGTTGTCCCCCAGTATCCACCTGACATGCCCCAGCGCCACCCAAATGTCCCCCGGTGTCGTCCCCCCCCCCATTCCCCAGTGCCCCCAAACTGTCCCCATTTGTCCCCCCAGTTCTCTCCGACTGCCCGCCGGTGCCCCCAACTGCCCCCCCCACACCGCCCAGGTCCCCCCAACTGCCCCCCAGTGCCTCCAATTGTCCCCCCAACTGCCCCCCAGTGCCTCCAATTGTCCCCCCAACTGCCCCCCAGTGCCTCCAATTGTCCCCCCAACTGCCCCCCAGTGCCTCCAATTGTCCCCCAACTGCCCCCCAGTGCCTCCAATTGTCCCCCCAACTGCCCCCCAGTGCCCCCAATTGTCCCCCCAACTGCCCCCCAGTGCCCCCAATTGTCCCCCCAGTTCCCCCCAACTGCCCCCAAACCCTCCAGTTCCCCCCAACTGCCCCCCAGTGCCTCCAATTGTCCCCCCAACTGCCCCCCAGTGCCCCCAATTGTCCCCCCAACTGCCCCCCAGTGCCCCCAATTGTCCCCCCAGTGCCCCCCAACTGCCCCTAATTGTCCCCCCAGTGCCCCCCAACTGCCCCCCAGTGCCCCCCAGGTCCCTCCAACTGTCCCCCAGTGTCCCCAATTGTCCCCCCACATTCCCCAGTGCCCCTCAACATCCCCCAGTTACCCCCAGTTCTCCCCCAACTGCCCCCCAGTGCCCCCAATTGTCCCCCCACACCCCCCAGGTCCCTCCAACTGCCCCCCCCATCCCCCAGTTCCACCCAACTGCCCCCCCCAACTGTCCCCAAACCCTCCAGGTCCCCCCAACCGCCCCCCCCCAGCTGCCCCCAATTGTCCCTCCACGTCCCCCAGTACCCCCCAACTGGCCCCCAGTGCCCCCAACTGCCCCCCCACACCCCCCAGTGCCCCTAATTGTCCCCCAGTTCCCCCCAACTGCCCCCCAGTGCCCCCAACTGCCCCCCCCACATTCCCCAGTGCCCCCCAACCGTCCCCAATTGACCCCCAGTTCTCCCCAACTGCCCCCCAGTGCCCCCAATTGTCCCCCCACAACCCCCAGTTCCCCCCAAAACTCGCCACCATCCTCTCCAACCACCCCCCAAAACCCCGTGTGTGTGTGTCCCGGCCCCCCCCGGCCCTCACCGCGGTGCTGCAGGAGGAGGAGGAGGAGGCAGGCGCCGCCCTTCATCGCCTCGGCCATGACGACGGCCGTGGTGGGCAGGAAGCGCTCCCCGGGCAGCGTCCGCACGTAGCGGATGCTCAGCACCAGGGACGCGTTCTGCAGCACCAGCACCCCCAGGCTGGCGTACTTCACCCGCCGAGACACTTGGGGGGCACAAAAACGGGGCGTCAGGGGGGCTGCCCCATAGCGAGACCCATAGACACCCCCCCTGGGGTGTTTGTGCAGCCCCAACGCCCCCAAGGCTGGGGGATTTTTTACCGAAAGCGGCACTTGGGGGACAGAAAAATAGGGGGTCAGTGGGGCTGCCCCACAGCTCTCCCTGCCCTATAGCCCCCCAACTCTGCCTCACAGCCCCCCCATAATCTTGTTCTGCCCCACAGCCCCCTCCTCTGCCCTAGAACCCCTCTCTGCCCCCTCAGTCTGCCCCATAGCCCCTCTGATCCACCCCACAGCCACCCAAGTCTGTCCTAGAGACCCCCCCAACCGCCGTACTCTGCCCCATAGCCCCCCCCAACCCCCTGAATCTCCCCTCCAGGTCCCTACACCCCCCCATAACCCCCCAACTCCGCCCCACAACCACCCTCAGCCCCCCAAGTCTGCCCTAGAGACTCCCCAACCCCCTTACTCTGCCCCACAGCCCCCCAATCCCCCTACTCTGCCCTACAGCCCCCCCCCTCTGTCCTAGAACCACTCTGAGCCCCCTTGGTCTGCCCCATAGCGCCCCCAATCCATCCCAGAGCCCCCCAACCGCCCTAGAGCCCCCCAATGCCCTAAAACTCCTCTCCAGGCCCCTACACCCCCCCATGACCCCACAACCCCGCCCCACAACCACGCTCAGCCCCCAAGTCTGCCCTAGAGACTCCCCAAACACCTTACTCTGCCCCACAGCCCCCCCCCCCCCCATCCTAGAGCCACTCTGAGCGCCCTTGGTCTGCCCCATAGCGTCCCCGATCCACCCCACAGCCCCCCAAGTCTGCCCTAGAGCCCCCCCCAACCGCCTTAATCTGCCCCATAGCCCCTTCCAACCCCCTGAATCTCCCCTCCAGGCCCCTGCACCCCCCCCGTAAGCCCCCAACTCCGCCCCACAACCACCCTCAGCCCCCCAAGTCCGCCCTAGAGACCCGTAACACCCCCCCCGGCCCCTCCTCACCTGCCGACGGCCCCGCGGAGCCGCCGCCACCGCCGGCTCCCCCCCTCCGGCCGCTGCCATGGTGGCACCTGCCCGGCTGCGGAGCGGCACTTCCGCATTCTGCGTCACTTCCGCTTCCGGCTCGGGGGGCGTAACGTCGCCTTGGCGCATGCGCAGCCACCGCCCGCTTTTCCCCTCTCAAAGCCCGCCCCCTTGCGCCCGGCGCGGCCAATCAGCGCCTCGGCCCCGCGATGCCCTTTCCCGCCGCGCTCCTGCGGGAGGCCACGCCCACTTCCGCCTTCCCGCCCAATCCCCGCCCACCTCCTCCTCCCCTTCTATCGCCCAATCCCCGCTGACTCCGCCTCCTCCTCCCTCACCGCCCAATCCCCGCCCTCCCCGTTTCCTACCGCCCAATCCCCGCCCACCTCCTCCCCTTCTATCGCCCAATCGCCGCCCGCCTTTTCCCTCCCCGCCCAATCCCCTCCCTCCTCCTCCCCCTCACCCCCCCAAATCCCCTCTAACCCCGCCCACCTCTCCCTCACACCCAATCCCCGCCCTCCTCCTCTTCCCGCCCTCCCGCTTTTTCACCCAATCAGCGCCTCGCCCCGCGCCCCTTCCCGCCACGCTCCTCAGCAAGGCCCCGCCTCCTTCCCCCTTCCCGCCCAATCCCCGCCCTCCTCCCCTCACACCCAATCCCCGCCCTCCTCCTCCTCCCGCCCAATCCCCGCCCTCCCCATTTCCTCACACCCAATCCCCGCCCACCTCCTCCTCCCGACCAATCCCCGCCCTCCCCGTTTCCTCACACCCAATCCCCTCCCTCCTCCCCTCACACACACAATCCCCGCCCACCTCCCCCTCACACCCAATCCCCGCCCACCTCCTCCCTCTCCCCACCAATCCCCTCCCTCCTCCCCTTCCCGCCCTCCCTCTTCCCCCCGCCCCCGCCTAGCCCCGCCCCTTCCCCTTTCCCCTCAGCCCCTTTTCCCGCCCGGGGTTCTCTCAAGATGGCGGCGCCCCCCGCCTGCCCCGCGCCCGCGCCGCCCCCCGCCGGTTACCGCCCGTTCGAGCCGGCGGCGCTGGGCCTGGACCCGGGCTGGCGCCTCACGGGCTACGGGGAGCTGCGGGGCTGAGGCTGTAAAGTCCCGCAGGAGACGCTGCTCCGGCTCCTGGCGGGACTCGCCAACCAAAAACCGGGCGGCGGGACGGAGGCGGAAAGCGGCGGGAACCCGGCGTTGGGTGAGGCGGAGGGACCGGGGGGGACCGGGGTGGGGGGGCCCCGGACACACCGGGGGGCCCCTGCTGAGCTCCCCGGTGCCGCAGGAATCGGCCTGGACTCGTGCGTCATCCCGCTGCGCCACGGCGGCCTCTCCCTGGTGCAAACGACCGATTTTTTCTATCCGTTGGTGGAGGATCCCTACATGATGGTACCGGGAGCTGGGGGGGGGTACGGGGCGGGGGGACACGCACCCCCCCCCCCCCCCCGCATCGTGGCCCTGGGACCTCCGGATTTTACCCCGGGACCCCCCCGGCCCCCCCCAACCCCGAATCGTGGCCCTGGGCCCCCCCCAAATCCTCTCAGGGCTCCCCCGAACCCCCCCCAGACCCCCCAGATCTCACCCTGGGCCCCCCCAAACCCCCTCAGGGCCCCCAGATCTCACCCTGGGCCCCCCCAGACCCTCTCAGAGCCCCCCTAAACCCACGCAGACCCCCCCAATTCTCACCCTGGGCCCCCCCAAACCTCCTCAGGGCTCCCCCAAACCCCCTCAGATCTCACCCTGGGCCCCCCAAATCCCCTCAGGGCCCCCCCAAACCCCCCCAGACCCCCCGGATCTCACCCTGGGCCCCCCCAAAACCCCCTCAGGACCCCCAGATCTCACCCTGGGCCCCCCCAAACCCCCTCAGGGCCCCCAGATCTCACCCTGGGCCCCCCCAAACCCCCTCAGGGCCCCCAGATCTCACCCTGGGCCCCCCCAAAACCCTCTCAGGGCCCCCGGATCTCACCCTGGGTCCCCCCAAACCCCCTCAGACCCCCCAGATCTCACCCTGGGCCCCCCCAAAACCCCCACAGGACCCCCAGATCTCACCCTAAGCCCCCCCAAAACCCCCTCAGGGCCCCCCAAAACCCTCTCAGGGCCCCCCCAAACCCCATTCTCAAGCCCCCAAACCCCCTCAGGGCCCCCCCAAACCCCCTCAGGGCCCCCCCAAACCCCCTCAGGGCCCCCACATCTCACCCTGGGCCCCCCCAAACCCCCTCAGGACCCCCCAAAACCCCCTCAGGACCCCCCCCCAAAACCCCCCCCCGTTCCTTTTCCCAGGGCCGCATCGCCTGCGCCAACGTGCTGAGCGACCTGTACGCGATGGGCATCACCGAGTGCGACAACATGCTGATGCTGCTGAGCGTCAGCCAGAAAATGAGCGAGGAGGTGACGCGGGGGCCGAGCCGAGGGGGGCGGTGGCAGAAAATCGCTTTTTTTTAATTTTTTTTTATTTTTTTTTCCCATTTTTTTTTTAATTTTTTCCTTTCCAAGGAACGGGAGAAGATCATGCCGTTGATCATCAAAGGCTTCCGGGACGCGGCGGAAGACGGGGGGACGTCGGTGACGGGGGGACAGACGGTGGTGAACCCTTGGGTGATCGTTGGGGGCGTGGCCACGGTCGTTTGTCAACCTAACGAGTTCATTATGTAAGTGAAGGAGTGGGCGGGGCGGAGGGGGGCGGGGCTTAGCAGGGTGGGGCTCACCCTTTAAATTTTTTTGCCCGCCCCGCAGGCCCGACAGCGCCGTCCCCGGGGACGTCCTGGTGCTGACCAAGCCCTTGGGGACGCAGGTGGCCGTCAGCGCCCACCAGTGGTTGGATAACGTGAGTCGACGGGGGAAAAATGGGGTGAAAAAGAGCTAAAATGGGACCGGCAGGCACCTGGGGGTCCCCAAAGGGAGGGGTGGGCACGGTGGGGGGGGCTCCAAGCCACCCCGGGTGTCCCCAGGGGGATGGAGATGTGCTGTGGGGGTCTTGAAGTCACCTCAGGTGTCCCCGAAGCCACCCCAGATGTCCCCAAGGGGACCCGAAGCCACCCCAGGTGTCCCCAAAGGGGCCGGAGCTCCACCATGGAGGACCCAAAGTCACCTCAGATGTCCCCAAAGCCACCCCAGATGTCCCCAAGGGGACCCGAAGCCACCCCAGGTGTCCCCAAAGGGGCCGGAGCTCCACCATGGAGGTCCCAAAGTCACCTCAGATGTCCCCAAAGCCACCCCAGATGTCCCCAAGGGGACCCGAAGCCATCCCAGATGTCCCCAAGAGGGCTGGAGCTCCACCATGGAGGACCCTAAGCCCCCCTAGATGTCCCTAAGGGGACCCAAAGCCACCCCAGGTGTCCCCAAAGGGGCCGGAGCTCCACCATGGAGGACCCAAAGTCACCTCAGATGTCCCCAAAGCCACCCCAATGTCCCCAAGGGGATGGAGATCTGCTGTGGGGGTCTTGAAGTCACCTCAGATGTCCCCAAATGGGCTGGAGCTCCACCATGGAGGACCCAAAGTCACCCCAGATGTCCCCAAGGGGACCCAAAGCCACCCCAGGTGTCCCCAAAGACACCGAAGCTCCACCATAGAGGACCCAAAGTCACCTCTATGTCCCCAAGGGGATGGAGATCTGTTGTGGAGGTCTTGAAGTCACCTCAGATGTCCCCAAAGCCACCCCACGTGTCCCCAAAGGGGCTGGAGCTCCACCATGGAGGTCCCAAAGCCCCCCTAGATGTCCCCAAGGGGACCCAAAGCCACCCCAGGTGTCCCCAAGGGGGCCGGAGCTCCACCATGGAGGTCCCAAAGCCACCTCGGATGTCCCCAAGGGCCCTGAGCTCCACCATGGAGACCCCGAAGCTCCCCTGGATGTCCCCAAAAAACCCTTAAGCCACCCCAAGATGTCCCCAAGGAACTGGAGCTCCACCACGGACACCCCGAAGCCCCCCCAGATGTCCCCAAAGCCCCCGAGATGTCCCCAAAAGGACCCACAACCACCCTGGATGTCCCCAAAGGCCCGGAGCTCCACCACGGACACCCCGAAGCCCCCCCAGATGTCCCCAAAGCCCCCGAGATGTCCCCAAGGGCCCAGAACTCCACCACAAAGACCCCAAATACCCCCCCAGACGTCCCCAAAAAACCCTTAAGCCCCCCCAGGATGTCCCCAAGGGGGCCGGAGCTCCACCACGGAGACGCCGCTGTCCCCCAAATGACCCCCAACCACCCCGGATGTCCCCAAGACGACCCGTAACCACCTCAAAACGTCCCCAAACTGTCCCCCGAGCGCCTCGACGCGTTGAGGGGGGGGACACACGGTTCCCTAACGGGGCGCGTGCGTGTGTGTCCCCCCCACCCCGCAGCCGGAACGTTGGAACAAGATCAAGCTGGTGGTGACGCGGGAGGAGGTGGAGCTGGCCTACCAGGAGGCCATGTTCAGCATGGCCACGCTCAACCGCACCGGTACGGCCCCGCGGGCTAGCGAGGGGGGGTCCCGTGGCTACCACCGGGGGTAACCGACCTCCCTCCCTTCGTGCCTCAGCCGCAGGGTTGATGAGGGCGTTCGGGGCGCACGCGGCCACCGACGTGACGGGGTTCGGGATTTTGGGGCACGCCCGGACCTTGGCGGGACAACAGAGACAAGAAGTGGCCTTCGTCATCCATAATTTACCCGTCATCGCCAAGATGGCCGCCGTCAGCAAGGCGTGCGGAGGACGGTTCGGATTGCTCCAGGGCACAGCGCCGGAGACTTCGGGTGAGGAGGCGGGGCTTAAAATTAGGGAATTGGGGAAATTTGGGGGAAATTTGATGGGATTTGGGTCACCGTGGCAAGATGGCCGCCGTCAGGGCTGAGATGGCCGCCGTCAGGGCCGAGATGGCCGCCGTCAGGGCCGAGATGGCCGCCGTCAGGGCCAAGATGGCCGCCGTCAGGGCCAAGATGGCCGCCTTGGCTTGTTCCAGGGTATCGTGGTGGAGATTTTGGGTGGGAGGACCCCAAAAATAGCCGGGGGGAGCCCAAAAATTGAGGAAATTGTCGAAATTTGGGGGAAATTTGAGGGAATTTAGGCCAAGATGGCCGCCATCGGGGACAAAATGGCCGCCGTGAGGAGCAAGATGGCCGCTTTGGCTTGTTCCAGGGTATCGTGGTGGAGATTTTGGGTGGGGGGGGCCCCAAAAATTGAGGAAATTGTCGAAATTTGGGGGAAATTTGAGGGAATTTGGGCCAAGATGGCCGCCGTCAGGGCCAAGATGGCCGCCATTTTGGGTGTGGCAGGAAGTGCTCGCTGTCACGTGATTTGAGGAAAAGGGGGTGGGGTCAGCACCCCCAAATTTAGGCCTAAAAGCGGTTTTTACCCCCCCCAAAAAATCAGGGGGGGGGCCCCAAAACCCCCGCATACGGGTGTGACCCCAAAAAAACCCCGTTTTCACCCCAAAACCCCCCCTTTACCCCCCCCTTTTTTGGGGGTGCCCCATTTTTGGGGTCGCCCTGACCCACGGCCCCCCCAAAAAACGTGGGGGGCCCCCCAAAATAAAATATTCCCCCCCCCAACCCACATTTTTACCCCCAAACCCCCATTTTTACCCCCAAATCCTCATTTTTTCCCTTTAACCCCCCCTTACCCCCCCCCCAATTTTCAGGATTCGCCATTTTCGGGGTCCCCCCGACCCCCCAAAATATTGCGGACCCCCCCAAAAATAAAATATCCCCCCCCCAGCCCCATTTTTACCCCCCCAAACCCCCATTTTTACCCCAATTCCCTCCCTAAGCCCAATTTCCCCCCCCCCCTTTCCCCCCATTTTTCACAGTTCCCCATTTTTGGGGTCCCCCCTACCCCCCAAAATATCAGAGAGCCCCCCCAAAATAAAATATCCCCCCCCAGCCCCATTTTTACCCCCCCAAACCCCCATTTTTATCCTTTAACCCCCCTTATACCCCCCCTTACACCACCCCCCCCCCATTTTTCAGAATTCCCCATTTTTTGGGGTCTCCCCCGACCCCCCAAAATATCAGCGAGCCCCCCCAAAACAAAAATATCCCCCCCACCCCCCATTTTCACCCCCCCAAACCCCATTTTCACCCCCCAACCCCCATTTTTACCCCCATTTCCCCCCTTATACCCCCCCTTACCCCCCCATTTTTCAGAATTCCCCATTTTTTGGGCTCCCCCGACCCCCCAAAATATCAGCGAGCCCCCCCAAAACAAAAATATCCCCCCCCAGCCCCATTTTCACCCCCCCAAACCCCCCTTTTTTGCTCCCATTCCCCCCCCAATCCCCCACTTTCCCATTTCCCAGAGTTCCCCATTGCCCCCTCCTTTCCCTAATTACACCAATTAGCGTTTTAATTCATTAATTCATTAATTAATTAATTTTTTTCGGGGCAGGGGGGCTCCTGATCTGCCTCCCCCGCGAGCAGGCCGCCCGGTTCTGCGCCGAGCTGAAGGCGCCGGCGCGGGGCGAGGGGCACCAGGCCTGGATCATCGGCATCGTCGAGAAGGGCCCGCGGGGCGCCCGCGTCATCGAAAAACCCCGCCTGATCGAGGTACCCCCCCGCGGGGCCCCCCCCGACAGCCCCGCCACCCCCCCGCCCGCCGACACCCCGCCGTTACGCCCGTTTTAACCCAAAAAAACCCCAAAACACCCCGTTTCGTTTCGTTTCGTTTTTCCTTCCGCCCCAAAATTTTCACCCCCCCCTCAAAACTTCGATCCATGACGCCCCCCCCCCAAAACCCCGCAGCGGGGTGGGGAGAGGCTGAAAACACACCCCCTCCCTTTTTTTTTTTTTTTTTAAATTTTTAAATTTTTTTTTTAAATTTTAAAAAAAAAAAAAAAAAAGGAGGGTGAAAAGTTTTGGGAGGGGGCGGCGCTTAATTTTGGGGAAGAACGAGCCACAAACCCCCCCCCTTTATAAAAAAAAAAAAAAAATCAGGGTAATAAAGCTTAATTCGACTCTTTTTTTTTTTTAATTTTCGCAATAATTTGTAAAAATAGCCCCATCCTAAAAAAATAATTATTAATTATTTTTTTTTTTTTTAAAAAAATTATTTGATGCAATCCATGACGTGAATCTGCAGCGTGTCCATGTCGGGGGCTTTGTATTGACATTTGGGGCAAAAAAGGTCGGGTTGTTCTTCGGGGGGGGCCCTGGGGGGGGCCGGGAGCCCCCCAAAACCTGCTGGGATCAAATTTTATCAAAATTGGGGCATTTTGGGTTGGTTTTTGTGGGTTTTTTTTAAATTTTGGATACTCACCCGCCGCTGACGCTGGAGGGGGGGGTCGGAGCTCGTGGCGGTTTCTCATTTCTTCCATCCTCACCCTGAGGAAGCGACGGGGGGGGGGGGGGGGAAATGTGGAAATTTGGGGTGAATTGGGGAGATTTTGGGGTGCTGGAGGGATTTTTTTTGGCGGGTTTCGGGCTCATTTTGGGGGATTTTGGGGCAGTTGGAGGGGGAAAAAAAAAAAATGAGGAAAAAGGATTGAGGCGGGGGGGGGGGTGAAAGGGTTGGGGGGGGGGGCACCGGGGAGGGTTTGGGGGAGTCGTTTGGTTTTGGGGTGTCTTGGGAGATTCTGGGCACATTTTTGGGGTGCTCCGGGCAAATTTTGGGGTGTTTTGGGTCATTTTAGGATCTAAAAAATGTTTTGCGGACCTTAGCGAGGGCGCTGCGGTGTGGGGGGGTTCACCCTGATTTTTGGGGTGCAAAAGGAGATTTTTGGGGTTCTTGGGGGGATTTTTGGGGTGTCGTGGGATTTAGGGGGACCCTGAGCACATTTTTGGGGTCCTCCGGGCAAATTTTGGGGTGTTTTGGGTCATTTTAGCCCCTATGAAAGGTTT
Organism: Athene noctua; assembly: GCF_965140245.1. NCBI lineage: Eukaryota > Metazoa > Chordata > Aves > Strigiformes > Strigidae > Athene > Athene noctua. Next base: position 128,761 of record NC_134075.1, read on the forward strand.
CGCGGACCTTTAGCGAGGGCGCTGCGGTGTGTGGGGGTTCACCCTGATTTTTGGGGTGCAAAGGGAGATTTTTGGGTTTCTTGGGGGGATTTTTGGGGTGTCAGGACCATTTTTGGGGACCCTCAGCAAGTTTTTGGGGTACTCTAAGCAAATTTTCGGGTGTTTTGGGTCATTTTAGGATCTAAAAAATGTTTTGCGGACCTTAGCGAGGGCGCTGCGGTGTGTGGGGGTTCACCCTGATTTTTGGGGTGCAAAGCGAGGTTTTTGGGGTTCTTGGGGGGATTTTTGGGGTGTCGTGGGATTTAGGGGGACCCTGAGCACATTTTTGGGGTCCTCCGGGCAAATTTTGGGGTGTTTTGGGTCATTTCAGCCCCTATGAAAGGTTTCGCGGACCTTTAGCGAGGGCGCTGCGGTGTGTGGGGGTTCACCCTGATTTTTGGGGCGCAAAGGGAGATTTTTGGGTTTCTTGGGGGGATTTTTGGGGTGTCAGGACCATTTTTGGGGACCCTCAGCAAGTTTTTGGGGTACTCTAAGCAAATTTTGGGGTGTTTTGGGTCATTTCAGCCTCTAAAAAATGTTTTGCGGACCTTAGCGAGGGCGCTGCGGTGTGTGGGGGTTCACCCTGATTTTTGGGGTGCAAAAGGAGATTTTTGGGGTTCTTGGGGGGATTTTTGGGGTGTCGTGGGATTTAGGGGGACCCTGAGCACATTTTTGGGGTCCTCCGGGCAAATTTTGGGGTGTTTTGGGTCATTTTAGCCCCTATGAAAGGTTTCGCGGACCTTTAGCGAGGGCGCTGCGGTGTGTGGGGGTTCACCCTGATTTTTGGGGTGCAAAGGGAGATTTTTGGGTTTCTTGGGGGGATTTTTGGGGTGTCAGGACCATTTTTGGGGACCCTCAGCAAGTTTTTGGGGTACTCTAAGCAAATTTTCGGGTGTTTTGGGTCATTTTAGGATCTAAAAAATGTTTTGCGGACCTTAGCGAGGGCGCTGCGGTGTGTGGGGTTCACCCTGATTTTTGGGGTGCAAAGGGAGGTTTTTGGGGTTCTTGGGGGGATTTTTGGGGTGTCATGGGATTTAGGGGGACCCTGAGCACATTTTTGGGGTCCTCCGGGCAAATTTTGGGGTGTTTCGGGTCATTTCAGCCTCTAGAAAATGTTTCTTGGACCTTCAGCGGGGGCGCTGCGGCGTGCGGGGTTTCGCCCCGATTTTTTGGGGTGCGAAGGGAAGATTTTGGGGCGTTCCGGGCACATTTTTGGGGTGCGGGGGGGATATTTTGGGGTGTCCCCTGACCGTGCAGCCCCTTCGGCATCGACCCGGAGCTGGAGCTGGGCCAGCGCCTCCTGCAGGGCCTCGCGCTGGGCGTGAAGCTGCTCCCGCGCCGCCCGCTCCGCCTCGAAATCCGCCTTATAAATATCGGCCTGGAGAAACGGGTTTTTTGGGGTAAAAACCCGCCATTTTGGGGTTCCTCGGAGGGACGCCCTTGTCCCCAAAGTGTCCCCTCACCTGGGCCTGCAGCACGGGGATGGTTTCGAGGGTGGCCCGGTGCTGCTCGGCCTCCAACTTGAGTTTGTCGATCAGCTCCTGCTTGGCCGCCAGCGCCTCCTCCGCCACCTGCAGCCGCGCCCGCGCCTCCCCCAGCTGCCGCCACGTCCCCTGGGGGACCCCCCGATGTCACCCGGGGTCACCCGAGGTCACCCGGGGTCACCCGGGGGTCATACGCGCAGGGAAAGGGGCGGCCGGGGGCACAACGGGGGCTCGTAAGGTTGGGAGGGGGGAAGGAAATGGGGTGAGGGGACACCCCGCTGTCCCCAGGTGCCACCCCGCTGTCCCCAAGGGGATGAAATGGGATCAGGGCCACCTCGGTGTCCCCAAGTGTCGCCCTGGTGTCCCCAAGGGGATGAAATGGGACCAGTGGCCGCTCCAGTGTCCCCAAGTCCCCCAGTACAGGCCCAAGAGCCACCCCAGTGTCCCCAAGTCCCTCAGTACAGGCCCAGGAGCCACCCCAGTGTCCCCAAGTCCCTCAGTACAGGCCCAAGAGCCACCCCAGTGTCCCCAAGGGGATGAAATGGGACCAGTGGCCACCCCAGTGTCCCCAAGTCCCCCAGTACAGGCCCAGGAGCCACCCCAGTGTCACCAAGGGGATGAAATGGGACCAGTGGCCACCCCAGTGTCCCCAAGTCCCCCAGTACAGACCCAGGAACCACCCCAGTGTCCCCAAGGGGATGAAATGGGACCAGTGGCCACCCCAGTGTCCCCAAGTCCCCCAGTACAGACCCAGGAACCACCCCAGTGTCCCCAAGTCCCCCCAGTACAGACCCAGGAGCCACCCCAGTGTCCCCAAGTCCCCCCAGTACAGACCCAGGAGCCACCCCAGTGTCCCCAAGGGGATGAAATGGGACCAGTGGCCACCCCAGTGTCCCCAAGCCCCCCAGTACAGGCCCAAGAGCCACCCCAGTGTCCCCAAGGGGATGAAATGGGACCAGTGGCCACCCCAGTGTCCCCAAGTCCCCCAGTACAGACCCAGGAACCACCCCAGTGTCCCCAAGGGGATGAAATGGGACCAGTGGCCACCCCAGTGTCCCCAAGTCCCCCAGTACAGGCCCAGTGGCCACCCTGGTGTCCCCAAGTCCCCCCCCCCCCCCGCAGTGTCCCCAACCTGGCTGCGTTTGTCCCCCTCCAGGCTGGCCTTGATGTGGGCGTCGTACTCCTGGAAGAGGTGGTGGTAGGCGACCTGCAGCTGCACCAGCTTCCTCCTGGGGACACCGGGGCCGGGGTCAGGGCTGTCCCCGCGGTGTCCCCGCGGTGTCCCCAAGGCCGTGTCACTCACTTCTCCTCGGTGGCGCCTTGTCTCTCCACCCGCAGCGCCCCCTCCAGGTTCTGCACCTGCAGGCGCAGCTGGTCCAGCGCCAGCGCGTGGCCCCCGGCCGCCTCCTCCAGCGCCCGGCAGCGCTCGCCCGCCGCCCGCGCCCTGGGGTCACGCGGGGTCACGGGGGGCGCCCCAAGAGCACCCCACGGGGCGCCCGGGGGGTCACACAAGGTCACACGGGGCACCCGGGGGTCACACAAGGTCACACGGGACGCCCAGGGGGTCACACGGGGCACCCAGGGGTCACATGGGGCACCCAGGGGGTCACACGGGGCACCCAGGGGGTCACACAAGGTCACACGGGGCACCCAGGGGACACACAAGGTCACACGGGGCACCCAGGGGGTCACATGGGGCGCCCAGGGGTCACACAAGGTCACACGGGGCACCCAGGGGTCACACAAGGTCACATGGGGCACCCAGGGGTCACACGGGGCGCCCAGGGGGTCACACAAGGTCACACGGGGCACCCAGGGGACACACAAGGTCACACGGGGCACCCAGGGGACACACAAGGTCACACGGGGCACCCAGGGGGTCACACAAGGTCACACAGGGCGCCCAGGGGTCACACAAGGTCACACGGGGCACCCGGGGGTCACATGGGGCGCCCAGGGGTCACACAAGGTCACACGGGGCGCCCAGGGGTCACACAAGGTCACACGGGGCGCCCAGGGGTCACACAAGGTCACACGGGGCGCCCAGGGGACACAAGGTCACACGGGGCACCCAGGGGTCACACAAGGTCACACGGGGCACCCAGGGGTCACACAAGGTCACACGGGGCACCCAGGGGTCACACGGGGCACCCAGGGGTCACACAAGGTCACACGGGGCGCCCAGGGGTCACACGGGGCACCCAGGGGTCACACGGGGTCACACGGGGCACCCAGGGGTGATGGGGGGCACCTAGGGGTCACACGGGGGTCACCCACAGCACCCCACAGGTCACAGGGCAGCACCCAGGGGGTCACCCCGACCCCCCCGTGACCCCCCCCAGACCCTTCGGGAGCACCCCGAGACCCCTTGGGGACCCCCCCATGGAATTTTTAGGGCCCCCCCCCCAGGGCTTTTTGTGGCCCTGCCCCGATTTTTATGCCCCGCCCCACAATTTTTTGGGGCCCCCCCTTGAATTTTTATGCCCCCTCGAGATTTTTGGGGGCCCCCCCGGGGATTTTTCTGCCCCACCCTTGAATTTTTGGGCCCCCCACAGATGTTTGGAGCCCTGCCCCGATTTTTATGCCCCTCCCCACAATTTTTTGGGGTCCCCCCGGGATTCTTGGGGCCCCCCCGGGATTTTGGGGTCCCCCCCGGGATTTTTCTGCCCCACCCTTGAATTTTTGGGCCCCCCACGGGCGTTCGGAGCCCTACCTCGATTTTTATGCCCCTCCCCACAATTTTTTGGGGTTCCCCCGGGATTCTTGGGGCCCCCCCGGGATTTTTGGGGCCCCCCCCGGGGATTTTTCTGCCCCACCCTTGAATTTTTGGGCCCCCCACAGATGTTTGGAGCCCTGCCCCGATTTTTATGCCCCTCCCCACAATTTTTTGGGGTTCCCCCGGGATTCTTGGGGCCCCCCCGGGATTTTTGGGGCCCCCCCGGGATTTTTGGGGCCCCCCCCGGGGATTTTTCTGCCCCACCCTTGAATTTTTGGGCCCCCCACAGATGTTTGGAGCCCTGCCCCGATTTTTATGCCCCTCCCCACAATTTTTTGGGGTCCCCCCGGGATTCTTGGGGCCCCCCCCGGGATTTTTAGGGCCCCCCCCGGGGATTTTTCTGCCCCACCCTTGAATTTTTGGGCCCCCCACGGGCGTTTGGAGCCCTACCTCGATTTTTATGCCCCTCCCCACAATTTTTTGGGGTTCCCCCGGGATTCTTGGGGCCCCCCCCGGGATTTTTGGGGGCCCCCCCCGGGATTTTTGGGGGCCCCCCCCACCTCTGCTCCAGCTCCTGCCTCTCCCTGCGGCCGCTCTCCAGCCGGGCCTGACTCTCCCGCAGCTCCCCCAGCAGCGACGTCACCTGCGCCTTCACCGAGGCCTTGTCCTGCTGCGGGGGGGGGGACAAAAATCCCCCTCAGCGCCCCCAAAATCCCATGAAATTACCCCAAAATATTTTTTTTTTTTTTTTTTTTTTTTAGCGAGGGCGGGGAGTTTGTTTTACCTCGAGCTGCCGCCTCAGCGCCTGGAGCTGCAGCTCGGCCCCTCGCGCCGCCTCCTCCGCCCGCGCCTCCGCCGCCGCCTGCGCCGCCCGCGCCGCCGCCAGCCTGACCCAAAACGGCCCCGATTAGCCCCAAAATACACCCCCCCCCGGGGGGGACCCAGATGGCCACGAGGCCACCAAGAGGCACTCGACCCCCCCCCCGCCAAGCCTCGGCTAAAGTCGCGATCGGCGGAGGGAGACGGGAAGCTGCGGAAAAAGCGGAATTGTCACCCCCCAAAAAATTCTCGAAAAGTTTCAAAACTTCAAATAAATTATTCCAAAAAAAAAGATCAACCTTCCTAAAAGCTCAAAAAGTTAAAAAATTTTCAAAAAAACCCTCTCAAAAACTTAAAAAAGCACCAAAAAAAAGCAAAATTCCTCCAAAAAAACCTCGAAAACTTAGAAAAAAGCACAAAAACCACCAAAATTCCTCCAAAAACCACCAAAATTCCTCCAAAAACCACCAAAATTCCCCCAAAAACCACCAAAATTCCCCCAAAAACCACCAAAATTCCCCCAAAAACCACCAAAATTCCCCCAAAAACCACCAAAATTCCCCCAAAAACCACCAAAATTCCCCCAAAAACCACCAAAATTCCCCCAAAAACCACCAAAATTCCCCCAAAAAACACCAAAATTCCCCCAAAAAACACCAAAATTCCCCCAAAAAACACCAAAATTCCCCCAAAAAACACCAAAATTCCCCCAAAAAACACCAAAATTCCCCCAAAAAACACCAAAATTCCCCCAAAAAACACCAAAATTCCCCCAAAAAACACCAAAATTCCCCCAAAAAACACCCAAAATTCCTCCAAAAACAAACAAAATTCCTCCAAAAACAAACAAAATTCCTCCAAAAAAACCCCAAAATTCCTCCAAAAAAACCCCAAAATTCCTCCAAAAAAACCCCAAAATTCCTCCAAAAAAACCCCAAAATTCCTCCAAAAAAACCCCAAAATTCCTCCAAAAAAACCCCAAAATTCCTCCAAAAAAACCCCAAAATTCCTCCAAAAAAACCCCAAAATTCCTCAAAAAAACCCCCAAAATTCCTCAAAAAAGCCCCCAAAATTTCTAAAAAAACCCTCAAAATTCCCCCCAAAAAACCTCAAAATTTCTCCAGAAACTCCCAAAATTCCTCTGAAAATCCTCAAAGCTCCAAAAAAATTCTCCAAAAGAAATCAAAGCTCAAAAAAGACCCAAAAAAGCTCAAAACTCAAAAAAAAAATCCACCAAAACCCTCAAAATTCAGAAAAAAATAAAATTACAAAAACCTCCACAAAAAACCCTCAAAATTGAAAAAATTCTCCAAAAAAAAAGTTCCAAAAATGCCCCAAATCGTCCCCGACCCCCTTAAAATGTCCCAAATCCCCCAAAATGCCCCAAATTTTCCCCAAATTGTCCAAAATCCCATCAAAATTCCCAAATTCCCCAAAAATGCCCCAAATCCCCCCAAAACATCCCCGAAGTGTCCCAAACCCCATAGAATGCCCCAAATCCCCCCAAAATGCCCCAAACTCCCCCAATTTGTCCACAAATCGTCCCCAAACCCCTAAAAACTCCCAAAACTGTCCCAATTCCTCTGAAAACGTCCCCAAAATGTCCCGAATCGCCCCAAAACGTCCCAAATGGCCCCAAAACGTCCCAAATGGCCCCAAAAGTCCCCAAAACACCTCAAATTGCCCCAAAACGTCCCCAAAGTGTCCCAAACCCCCCAAAACGTCCCAAATCCCCCCAAAACGCCCCAAATTTCCCCAAATTGTCCCCGACCCCCCCAAAAGTCCCCAAATCCCCCCAAAACGCCCCAAACTCACTCGGCCTCGGCCGCCGCCAGTCGCTGCTCCAGGGCGCTGCGGGGGGGGGGGGGGGTGTGACCGAGGTGACACTTTGGGGACACCGGGGGGGTCCCCCGCGGTACAAGGGGGGGGTCGGGGGGGGCTCACCTGGGGCCGGGGGGGGCCGCGGGGTCCCCCCGGGGGGTTTCGGGGTCCCCGGGGACGTCGTCGATGTCCTGGGGGGGGGGCGGGAGGCTGGGGGGGTCCTGGGGGGGCCCCTCGGGGGGCTGCGGGGGGACACGGGGACATTTGGGGACCCTGGGGGGGGCTTTTGGGGACCCTTGGGGACATTGGGGGGGACACGGGGACATTTGGGGACCCTGGGGGGGGCTTTTGGGGACCCTTGGGGACATTGGGGGGGTCATCGGGGGACATTTGGGGACACAGAGGGGGTTTGGGGGGGGACAAGGGGGCATTTGGGGACCCTGGGGGACATTGGGGGGACATGGGGACATTTGGGGACCCTTGGGGACACTGGGGGGGACATCGGGGGACATTTGGGGACCCTGGGAGACATTGGGGGGGGACACGGGGACATTTGGGGACACAGAGGGGGTTTGGGGGGGGACGGGGGGACAAGGGGACATTTGGGGACATTGGGGGGACACGGGGACATTTGGGGACCCTGGGGGGGGGCTGGGACACACATGGGGACATTTTGGGGACATTGGGGGGGGGCGGGACAGGGACATTTGGGGACCCTGGGGGGACCCTTGGGGACATTTGGGGACACCGAGGGGGACTTGGGGGGGGGGGGTCCTTGGGCACAGGGGGGCTGGGGACACTTTTGGGGACATTTGGGGACATGGGGGGGGTGAAGACTTTTGGGGACCCTCGGGGACACTTCTGAGGGGACACAGGGGACACCGAGGGGGCTCCTTGGACACATGTGGGGGGTGGGGACACTTGGGGACACATTTGGGGACACATTTGGGGACACGGGGGGGTGGAGACTTTTAGGGACACTTTTGGGGGCCCTCGGGGACACTTTTGGGGGGACATGGGGACACCGAGGGGGATCTGGGGGGGGCTCCTTGGACACATGTGGGGGGTGGGGACACTTGGGGACACTTTTGGGGACACTTGGGGACACGGGGGGGGTGTGTAGACTTTTAGGGACACTTTTAGGGAGCCACGGGGACACTTTTGAGGGGACACAGGGGACATGGGGACACCGAGGGGGGCTCCTTGGACACATGTGGGGGGTGGGGACATTTTGGGGACATTTTGGGGACACTGACCGTGGCGGGGCCCCCCCCGCGCAGGCGCCGCGTGGCCTCGTCCCGCTCCCGCCGGAGCCGCTCGACCAGGGCGCGGGCCTGCCCCGCCCGGCCCCGCAGCGCCTCGCGCTCCCCCCGCCGCTGCGCCTGCAGCCCCCGCAGCTCCTCCAGGCGCCCCCGCAGCGCCTCCGAGCTGCGCCGCAGCGCCCCTGCCGGAAAAACCAGTACAGACCAGTAGAAACCAGTAGAAACCAGTACGGACCACGACAGACCGGTATGGAGCAGGCTGGACCCCCTGCGTGCCGCCCAGACGCGTCACAGAGGCGCTGGGGGGGCACAAGGGGGGTCACGCCAGTCAGTTGTCCCTGCTTAATCCCAGTATAAACCAGTATGGACCACTATAGACCAGTACAGACCAGTAGAAACCAGTACGGACCATGACAAACCAGTATGGAGCAGGCTGGACCCCCTGCGTGCCGCCCAGACGCGTCACAGAGGCGCTGGGGGGGGCACAAGGGGGGTCACACCAGTCAGTTGTCCCTGCTTAGTCCCAGTATAAACCAGTATGGACCACTATAGACCAGTACAGACCAGTATAAATCAATATGGACCATGACAAACCAGTATGGAGCAGGCTGGACCCCCTGCGTGCCGCCCAGACGCGTCACAGGGGCGCTGGGGGGGCACAAGGGGGGTCACGCCAGTCAGTTGTCCCTGCTTAGTCCCAGTATAAACCAGTATGGACCAGTACAAACTAGCATGAACCAGTATGGACCAGTACACACCAGTGTGGGCCCCCTGTGTGCTGCCCAGACGTGTCACAGGGGCGCTGGCGGGTCACACCAGTCAGTTATCCCCACTTAGTCCCAGTATAAACCAGTATGGACCCCCTGTGCCACTGCCACTCAGCTCCCAGTGCCTCCCAGTCTACCCCAGTGCCTCCCAGTATCCCCTCAACCCCTCCCAGTGCCCCCAGTCCTCTCCCAGCTCCCTCCAGTCCCTCCCAGTGACTCCAAGTCCCCTCCCAGTGCCACCAGTCCCCTCCCAGCAGCCCCCAGTCCCTCCCAGTGACACCAGTCCCTCAGTCCCTCCCAGTCCCCTCCCAGCGACCCCCAGTCCCCTCCCAGTGCCCTCCCATCCCTCCCAGTCCCCTCCCAGCGCCCCCCAGTCCCCTCCCAGCGACCCCCAGTCCCCTCCCAGTCCCCTCCCATCCCTCCCAGTCCCCTCCCAGCGCCCCCCAGTCCCCTCCCAGTCTCTCCCAGTCCCCTCCCAGCGCCCCCCCACTCACCCTTCAGCTCCCTGTTCTCAGCCAGGAGCCGCTGCAGCCCCTCGGGGCTCCCCAGCTCCAGCGGGACCCTCCCGGCCGCCGCCGCCGCCTCCTCGGCCGCTCCCCCCCCGCCGCCGCCGCCGCCGCCGCCTCCCGGTTCCCCCCCCCCGGCCTCGGCCCCGCTCCCGGGCCCGGCCCCGGCGCCTCCGCCCCCCCCGGGCTGAACCATCTCGGCCGCCCGCCGCCGCCTCCCGCCGCTCATCGGCCGCGGAGGCCTCACTTCCGCCTTCCCGCCGGAAGTGACGCCATTCCACTTCCGCCGGAAGTCACCACCCTCAACTTCCGCCAGAAGCTCCCGCCCCTTCCGCTTATCACTTCCGCCTCGGTAACTGTCATGGCGGCGCCCTTGTGGGGGGGGAGATAGTGGAAGCCGCGCTGGCCACGCCCCCTCTTTCTTCTCATTGGTCACGCCCCCGGCGCTGCCCTCATTGGTGGCGGCTGGCGGCCGGCGTGGGCGCTGATTGGGTGAGAGGGGAGGAGGGGGGGCGTGGCCGGCCGCGGGGGGGAGCGGCGCGCGCGCGGCCGGAGGGAGCAGGTTTGGGGGATCAGCGGGGGGTTTGGGGGGCGCTGGGCTGGGGGGGTAATGGGGAAGGGGGCGGGGTCCTGCCCCACCGCTGCCCCCCAAGTTCCGGCTCCTGCCCCACAACCGCCCAATCGTGCCCCACAACTGCCCGATCCTGCCCCCCAAGTTCCTCCCCCTGCCCCCCAAGTGCCCAATCCTGCCCCCCAAGTGCCCAATCTTGCCCCCTAAGTTCTTCCCCCTGCCCCCCAAGTGCCCAATCTTGCCCCCTAAGTTCTTGCCCCTGCCCCCCAAGTTCCTCCCCCTGCCCCCCAAGTGCCCAATCTTGCCCCCTAAGTTCTTGCCCCTGCCCCCCAAGTTCTTCCCCCTGCCCCCCAAGTTCTTCCCCTGCCCCCCAAGTGCCCAATCCTGCCCCCCAAGTTCTTCCCCCTGCCCCCCAAGTTCTTCCTGCTGCCCCCCAAGTTCTTCCCCCTGCCCCCCAAGTGCCCAATCCTGCCCCCCAGGTTCTTCCCCCTGCCCCCCAAGTGCCCGATCCTGCCCCCTAAGTTCTTCCTCCTGCCCCCCAAGTTCCTCCCCTGCCCCCCAACTGCCCAATCCTGTTCCCTAACCGCCCGATCCTGCCCCCCAAGTTCTTCCTCCTGCCCCTCGAGCTCCCCTCCCTGCCCCCCAACTGCCCAATCCTGCCCCCCAACTTCCTCATTCCACCCCACACCCGCCCCAGCCACACCCCAACTTCTTCCTCCAACCCCCCCAACACCCGGGTCCTGCCCCACACCCGCCCCTTTCCCCCCCCCCACACCCGCCCCATCCCCTTTCCAACTTTCTCCTCCTCCTCCTCCTCCTGCCCCCCAAGTGCCCAGGCCCTGCCCCCCAAGTGCCGCTGCCCCCAGGCGCGATGGCGGGGCCGGGGCTGAGCCGCTCCGAGGTGTGCGGGATGCTGCGGCAGGAGCTGACCCGGGACGAGGCCTTCCTCCAGCCCCACATCATCATCATCCTCGGAGCCTCCGTGAGTCCCTCGGGGGGGGGGGGTTGGGGGGGTTGGGGGGCGGTTTGGGGGGGGTTGGGGGGCAGATAAAGGTCTGGAAGGGGGAGATGAAACAGCTTGGGGGGAGATGTGTGGGGCTGGGGGGGGCGCTGGGGGGGTAAAAAGGGAGATGAAGGGGGTTGGGGGGTGAAATGGGGGGCGAGGGGGGAGGGATGTGGGGTGGGGGGGCAGGGGGGGGAATGGGGGTGCTGTGGGGCAATATGGGGCACTGGGGAGTCGCTGTGGGGCAGTATGGGGGTGCTGTGGGGCAATATGGGGCACTGGGGAGTCGCTATGAGGGTGCTATGGGGCGCTATGGGGCACGGGGGGACACTTGGGGGTCACTATGGGGTGCTGAGGGGGCGCTATGGGGCACTGCGGGATCGCTATGGGGCAGTATGGGGGTGCTGTGGGGTGCTATGGGGCACTGGGGGACACTTGGGGGTCGCTATGGGGCTCTATGGGGCACTGGGGGGCACTTGGGGATGGTTGGGGGGCCTTGGGGGATGCTGTGGGGCACGTGGGGGGCGCTGTGGGGCACTTGGGGGGCGCTGTGGGGCGCTGGGCGACATTGGGGGGCACCTAGGGATCGCTATGGGGCACTTGGGGGTCTCTGCGGGGCACTTGTGGGGCGCTGTGGGTCGGGACCATCCGGGCCCGGGGGGGGGTTGACGGGGAAGAAACTGGGGCGCCCCCGCCCCTCCCCCCCCCCCCCCCGCGCGCTGGGCTGGGGGCGGGGCCGAGTGGCCTGAGGGGCGGCCCCTCCCCCCTCGTTACGCAACAGCGCCAAGTGCCCCGCCCCTCCCCCACCGCGCGGCCCCGCCCCCGCGAGGGGCGGAGCTTCTCCCGTCCCAGTTCTTAGTTTGGTTTGTTCTTCGGATTTTTAATTTAAATTTTAAAATTTGAGGTTTTATTTGAAAAAAATCGAATTTTCAAAAAAAATTCGTTTTTATAAAAAAAATTTTACTTTTTGTTAAAAAAAATTCTAGTTTTAAAAAAAATTTTAGTTTTTATTTTAAAAAAGTTCTAGTTTTTACTAAAAAATTTTAGATTTATCAAAAAAAATTTGAGTTTTTATTGAAAAAAAGTTTAGTTTTTATTAAAAAAAATTTAAGGTTTTATTTTTAAAAAATTTTAGTTTTAAAAAAAAATTTTAGTTTTAATTCTTAAAAACTTGAGGTTTTATTTAAAAAAAAATTTATTTTTACTAAAAAAAATCTAGATTTATTAAAAAAGATTTTAGTTTTTATTTCAAAAAGTTTTAGTTTTTATTAAAAACATTAACTTTTATTTAAAAAAATTAAGTTTTTACTAAAAAAAATTTGGTTTTATTAAAAAAATTTTTTATTTTAAAAAAAATCTAGCTTTTAAAAAAAATTTTAGTCTAAAAATTTTCTAAAATTTTCTAGACATTTTCTAAAAATTTCTAAAATTTAAAAAAATTTGAGTTTTTATTTTTAAAAATTTTACTTTTTATTAAAAATGTTTTAGTTTTCATTAAAAAAACTAGTTTTTATTAAAAAAATAAGTTTTTACTAAAAAAAAATTTGTTGTTATTAAAAAAATTGGAGTTTTTATTTAAAAAAAATTCTAGTTTAGAAAAGAAAATTTCGTTTTAATTTTTAAAAATGTGAGGTTTTATTTTTAAAAATTTTAGTTTTTATTTTTAAAAAATTCTAGTTTAGAAAAAAAATATTTTGTTTTAATTTTTAAAAATTTGAGGTTTTATTTTAGAAAATTTTAGTGTTTATTTTAAGGAATCTGTTTTTATTGAAAGAAACAGTTTTTATTTTATGTTTTAAATTTTATTTTTATTTTAAGTTTTTAAAAAAATTGAAAAAAATTTTAACTTTTTTTCAGTTTTTCTCCTGGTTTGCATTTTACTTTTCTATTTTTCACTTTATTTTTTATTTTTAAAATTTTTTTAAGTTTTATTTTTCATCTAATTGTTGTAATTTAAGAAAATTTAAAAAAAATTAAAATTAAATTTTTTTCTATTTTTCATCTAATTTCCCATTTAATTTTTTATTATTTTAAATTTTGTTTTCTAACCTTATTTTCTGTTTCCTCGTTTATTTTATTTTGGATTTTCTTTCGCCTGAACTTGCGATATTTCGGGTTTCTCTCCACAAACGAGGCTCCGGCCGCAGTTTCACGTTTTTCACATTTTCCATTTGGAATTTAGTTTTTAAATTTTTAGTTCGTTTTGATTCAATTTTTAAAAAAATTATTTTCCATTTTTTTAAATTTAAAGCTGGGGGGGTCCGTGGTTTTATTTTATTTTTTTATCTCGCTCGTTTTTGATGTTTTGTTCGAATTCATTTTATTATCCTAACTTTAATTTTTTAATTCATTTTTAATTTTTTAAAATTAGTTTAGTTTTTTAAAATTTTCGTTCATTTTATAATTCACTTTTTGATTTCTTTTCGTTTGTTTTTAAATTCTCCTTTAAGCGGGGTTTTAAATTTGTTCTTCAATTTATTTTTTATTTTTCAATTTATTTTTTATTTTTCAATTTATTTTTTACTTTTTAATTAACTTTTTATTTTAAAATTTACTTTTAAATTTTTATTTTTAAATTTATTTTTTATTTTTCTATTTTTCATTTTTCAATTTATTCTTTATTTTTCAGTTTATTTTTTGGTTTTTATTTTTTTTTAATTTTTTCTTTTACTTTTTAAATTTTTATTTAGTTTTTTATTTTTCAATTAATTCTTTATTTTTCAATTTATTTTTTATTTTGTAATTTACTTCTTAATTTTTATTTAACTTTTTAATTTATTTTTTTTAATTTATTTTTTATTTTTCAATTTCTTTTATCTTTCAATTTGTTTTTTATTTTTCAATTTTTATTTTTCAATTTATTTTTTATTTTTAATTTATTTTTAAATTTATATTTAATTTTTTAATTTCTTTTTTATTTTTTAGTTGTTTTAAATTTTTTTATTTATTTACATTTTTAATATTTTTTAAATTTTCTATTTATTTCCTATTCCCGCTCAAATCTCCTTTTAACCCTTTTCCACCTTTTTTTTTTTTTCTCCTTTTTTCCTTTTTTTTCGTTCAATTTCCCCCCCCCCCAAAAAAAATAATTCCCGCCTTTTTTTTCCGGTTCCTTTTTCAAATTCCATCTCGTTCTTTCTCCCCTCCCCCCTCCCCTCCCCCTCCCCCCACAGGGCGATTTGGCCACCAAGAAGATTTACCCCACGCTCTGGTACGGCCCCTCCCCCACCCCGCCCCTCCCCCACCCCCGCCGGGATTCGTGCCCCTCCCCCCCCCGCGGGTGATTGACAGCCCCTCCCCCCCCCGCGGGTGATTGACAGCCCCTCCCCCTCCCTGCGGATTCGTGCCCCTCCCCCCCCGCGCGTGATTGACAGCCCCTCCCCCTCCCTGCGGATTCGTGCCCCTCCCCCCCCCCGCGGGTGATTGACAGCCCCTCCCCCTCCCTGCGGATTCGTGCCCCTCCCCCCGCGGGTGATTGACAGGCGGCCCCTCCCCCCAGGTGGCTGTTCCGGGACCGGCTCCTCCCCGACGAGACCCACGTGGTCGGGTTCGCCCGCTCGCCCCTCACCGTGGAGAGCGTCCGCCAGCAGACGCTGCCCCACCTCAAGGTGCCCCCGCGGGAAAGGGCCCGAAATGGCCCCGAAATGGCCCAAAAAATGGTCAAAAATGGGGAGGAAAAAATGGCCCCGAATCGTCCCAGAAATGGTTAAAAATGGGGAGGAAAAAAGGGGGGAAAAAACTGCCAGAAAATGGCCTCAAAAAACAGTGAAAAATGGGGAGGAAAAAGGGGGGGAAATGGCCCAAAAATGGCCCCGAAAAGGGTTAAAAGTGGGGGGAGAAAATGGGAAAAATGGCCCAAAAAATGGTCAAAAACTGGAAGGAAAAAATGGCCCCGAATTGTCCCAGAAATGGTTAAAAATGGGGAGGAAAAAAGGGGGGAAAAATTGCCAGAAAATGGCGTCAAAAAATGGTGAAAAATGGGGAGAGAAAATGGGAAAAAAATGCCCCAAAAACTGGTTAAAAATGGGTGGAAAAGGGGGAAAAAATGGCCCAAAAATCATCTCCAAAAATAGTCAAAAATGGGGAGAAAAAAAGGGAGAAAATGGCCTCGAAAAATGGGGAGGAAAAAGGGGGGGAAATGGCCCAAAAATGGCCCCAAAAAGGGTTAAAAATGCTGGGGGAAAAAATGGGGAAAAATGGTCAAAAACTGGAAGAAAAAAATGGCCCCGAATTGTCCCAGAAATGGTTAAAAATGGGGAGGAAAAAAGGGGGAAAGAACTGCCAAAAAATGGCCTCAAAAAATGGTGAAAAATGGGGAGAGAAAATGGGAAAAAATGGCCCAAAAATCGTCTCCAAAAAGAGTCAAAAATGGGGAGGAAAAAAGGGAGAAAATGGCCTCAAAAAATGGGGAGGAAAAAGGGGGGAAATGGCCCAAAAATGGCCCCGAAAAGAGGTAAAAATGGGGGGAGAAAATGGGGAAAAATGGCCCAAAGTGGCCTCAAAAAAATGATTAAAAATTGGGAGAAAAAAATGGCCCCGAATTGCCCCAGAAATGGTTAAAAATGGGGAGGAAAAAATGGCCCCAAACTACCCCAAAAAATGATTAAAAATGGCGTGAAAAAAATGGCCCCAAATAGCCCCAAAGAAATGGTTAAAAATGGGGGGAAAAGGGGGGAAAAAATGGCCCCAAAAAAAAAATCCCCAAATTGCCCTAAATAACCCCAAAATGGTCAAAAATTGGGAGAAAAAATGGCAAAAACTGGCCCCGAATTGCCCCAAAAAAGGGACCAAAATCGCCCCAAAATGGTCAAAAATGACGAGAAAAAAATGGGGGGAAACGGGGAAAAAAAAAAAAAAGGCCCCGAATTTGCCGTAAACGGCCCCAAAAATGGTTAAAAACGGGGGAGGGGGAGGGGGAACCGCCCCGGATGGCCCCTCGGGGTGGGGGAGGGGCGGGGCTGGGCTTTGGGGTGCCCCTCCCCCGCTGTCTCTCCCCTCCCCCTCACCCCGTGTCCCCCTCCCCCTCCCCCCCCCGGTCTCCCCATCCCCTCTCCCCTCCCCCACTGTCTCTCCCCCTCCCCCCATGGTCTCCCCACCCCTCCCCCCATCTCTCTGTCTCTCCCCTCCCCCATTCCCTCTCCCCTCCCCCTCACCCCGTGTGTCTCTCCCCTCCCCCCCAGGTCTCCCCATCCCCTCTCCCCTCCCCCACTGTCTCCCCTCCCCCTCCCTCATGGTCTCTCCCCCTCCCCCCATGGTCTCCCCATTCCCCTCCCTCCCCCCATCTCTCTGTCTCTCCCCTCCCCCTCACCCCGTGTCTCCCTCCCCCTCCCCCCCAGGTCTCCCCATCCCCTCTCCCCTCCCCCGCTCTCTCTCCCCTCCCCCGCTCTCTCTCCCCTCCCCCGCTCTCTCTCCCCTCCCCCTCACGGTCTCTCCCCTCCCCCGAGGACCCCCCTATGTCCCCCCTCCCCCATCTCTCTCCCCTCCCCCTGCCCCCAGGTCTCCCCATTCCCCCTCCCCTCCCCCGCCGTCTCTCCCCTCCCCCTCACCCCGTGTCTCCCCTCCCCCCCAGGTCTCCCCATTCCCTCTCCCCTCCCCCCATCTCTCTCCCCTCCCCCTCCCCCCCAGGTCTCCCCATTCCCTCTCCCCTCCCCCTCACCCCGTGTCTCCCTCTCCCCTCCCCCTCCCCCCCAGGTCTCCCCATTCCCCCTCCCCTCCCCCGCCGTCTCTCCCCTCCCCTCCCCCGCCGTCTCCCCCCTCCCCCTCACCCCGTGTCTCCCCTCCCCCAGGTCTCCCCCGAGGACCCCCCCCCGCGCCTGGCGCAGTTCTGGGGGCGCCAGAGCTTCGTGCGGGGGCAGTACGGGGACGGCGGCGCCTTCGCCCGCCTGGGGGGGCACCTGCGGGCGCTGCCGGGGGGGGAGGGGGCCAACCGCCTCTTCTACCTCGCCCTGCCCCCCAGCCTCTACGTCCCCGTCACCCGGCACCTGCGGGAGGCCTGCATGGGCGGGGGGTGAGGGCGGGGCCGGGGGCGGGGCCGGGGGGGCGGCGGAGGAGGAGGGAGGGGAGAGACGGGGCATGGGGGAGGGGCGGAGAGGGGTGGGGGAGTGGTGGGGGAGGGGCTAGAGGAGGGGTAAGGGGCCGAGAGGGGGGAAGGAGGGGTAGAGGGGGAGGGGCTGAGGGGGGAGCGGGAGTGGTGGGGGAGGGGAGATACGGGGGAGGGGGAGGGGCGGAGAGGGGTGTGGGAGTGGTGGGGGAGGGGAGAGACGGGGGAGGGGGGAGGGGTAAAGAGGGAGGGGAGATATGGGGGAGGGGCTAGAGCAGGGATAAGGGGAGGGGAGTGAGGGGGGAGGGGAGATACAGGGGATGGGGGAGGGGCGGAGAGCAGGGTGGGGCAGGGGGAGGGGTGTGGGAGGGAGGGGGAGGGGAGATAGGGGGGAGGGGGGAGGGGCAGAGGGGGGAGGGGCTGAAAGGGGTGTGGGAGTGATGGGGGAGGGGCTAGAGGAGGGGTAAGGGGCCAAGAGGGGGGAGGGGTAGAGGGGGAGGGGCTGAGGGGGGAGCGGGAGTGGTGGGGGAGGGGAGATATGGGAGAGGGGTGTGGGGGGGAGGGGCCGAGAGGGGAGTGATGGGGGAGGGGAGATACGGGGATGGGGGAGGGGCTGAGGGGGGAGGGGCAGGGTGAAGGGTGGGGGAGGGGTGGGGGAGTGATGGGGGAGGGGAGATATGGGGGAGGGGAGGGGCTGAGAGTAGGGGGAGGGTCTGGGGGGTGGGGTAAAGGGGGAGGGGGGAGGAGCGTGGGAGGAAGGGGGGAGGGGAGATACGGGCAGTGGGGGCGGGGCTGAAGGGGGAGGAGCTTGAGGGGGGAGGGGCCGAAAAGGGGGAGGGGCTAAGGGTGGGAGGGGCAGGGTGACGGGCGGGGGAGGGGCAGGGGAGTGATGGGGGAGGGGAGATACGGGCAGCGGGGGTGGGGCTGAAGGGGGAGGAGCTAGAGGGGGGAGGGGAGATACGGGGGGAGGGGCCGAAAAGGGGGAGGGGCTAAGGGTGGGAGGGGCAGGGCGACGGGCGGGGGCGGGGCTGCGAGAATGAGGGAGGGGGGGAAGGGGCAAGAAGGGGGGAAGGGCGAGAAGGGGGAGAGGCCTCGCGCGGGGCGGGGGGGGGGGTGTGTCCCTCACGGCCCCGCCCCGCCCCGCCCCCAGGTGGAACCGCGTGATCGTGGAGAAGCCGTTCGGGCGGGACCTGGGCTCGGCCGAGGCGCTGGGCCGGCACCTGGGGGCGCTGTTCCGCGAGGAGCAGATCTACCGCATCGACCACTACCTGGGCAAGGAGATGGTGCAGAGCCTCATGGTGCTGCGGTGGGGCACTGGGGGCACTGGGAGGGGACTGGGGGGACTGGGAGGGGACTGGGAGGGAATGGGGGGCACTGGGGGGGACTGGGAGGGAATGGGGGGCACTGGGGGGGACTGGGGGGGGCTGGGAGGGGACTGGGGGGGGCTGGGGGGGACTGGGGGGCACTGGGGGGGGCTGGGAGGGAATGGGGGGGCACTGGGGGGGACTGGGGGGGGACTGGGGGGGGCTGGGAGGGAATGGGGGGGACTGGGAGGGGACTGGGAGGGGACTGGGGGGAACTGGGAGGGACTGGGGGGGACTGGGAGGGGACTGGGAGGGACTGGAGGGCATTGGGAGGGAGCTGGGGGGAGCTGGGAGGGAATGGGGGGGACTGGGGGGGACTGGGAGGGAATGGGGGGGACTGGGGGGGACTGGGAGGGACTGGGAGGGAATGGGGGGGACTGGGAGGGGACTGGGAGGGGACTGGGGGGAACTGGGAGGGACTGGGGGGGACTGGGAGGGGACTGGGAGGGACTGGAGGGCATTGGGAGGGAGCTGGGGGGAGCTGGGAGGGAATGGGGGGGACTGGGGGGGACTGGGAGGGAATGGGGGGGACTGGGGGGGACTGGGAGGGAATGGGGGGGACTGGGGGGGACTGGGAGGGACTGGGAGGGAATGGGGGGGACTGGGAGGGGACTGGGAGGGGACTGGGGGGAACTGGGAGGGACTGGGGGGGACTGGGAGGGGACTGGGAGGGACTGGAGGGCATTGGGAGGGAGCTGGGGGGAGCTGGGAGGGAATGGGGGGGACTGGGGGGGACTGGGAGGGAATGGGGGGGACTGGGGGGGACTGGGAGGGACTGGGAGGGAATGGGGGGGACTGGGAGGGGACTGGGAGGGGACTGGGGGGAACTGGGAGGGACTGGGGGGGACTGGGAGGGGACTGGGAGGGACTGGAGGGCATTGGGAGGGAGCTGGGGGGAGCTGGGAGGGAATGGGGGGGACTGGGAGGGACTGGGGGGGACTGGGAGGGGACTGGGGGGGGCTGGGAGGGACTGGGGGGGCACTGGGGGGGGCTGGGGGGGACTGGGAGGGAATGGGGGGGACTGGGGGGGAGCTGGGGGGGACTGGGACTGAGTGGGAGGCACTGGGAGGCACTGGTGTGTAACTGGGAGCACTGGTGTGTGACTGGGAGCCACTGGTGCGTGACTGGGAGGCACTGGTGTGTGACTGGGAGCACTGGTGTGTGACTGGGAGCACTGGTGTGTGACTGGGAGCGCTGGTGTGTGACTGGGAGCGCTGGTGTGTGACTGGGAGCGCTGGTGCGTGACTGGGAGCGCTGGTGCGTGACTGGGAGGCACTGGTGCGTGACTGGGAGCACTGGTGTGTGACTGGGAGGCACTGGTGTGTGACTGGGAGCACTGGTGCGTGACTGGGAGCACTGGTGTGTGACTGGGAGCACTGGTGTGTGACTGGGAGGCACTGGTGCGTGACTGGGAGGCACTGGTGTGTAACTGGGAGGCACTGGTGTGTGACTGGGAGCACTGGTGTGTGACTGGGAGCACTGGTGTGTGACTGGGAGCACTGGTGTGTGACTGGGAGGCACTGGTGTGTGACTGGGAGCACTGGTGCGTGACTGGGAGCACTGGTGTGTAACTGGGAGCACTGGTGTGTAACTGGGAGCACTGGTGTGTAACTGGGAGCACTGGTGTGTGACTGGGAGGCACTGGTGTGTGACTGGGAGCACTGGTGTGTGACTGGGAGGCACTGGTGTGTGACTGGGAGCGCTGGTGTGTGACTGGGAGCACTGGTGTGTAACTGGGAGCACTGGTGTGTGACTGGGAGCACTGGTGTGTGACTGGGAGCACTGGTGTGTAACTGGGAGCACTGGTGTGTAACTGGGAGCACTGGTGTGTGACTGGGAGCACTGGTGCGTGACTGGGAGCACTGGTGTGTAACTGGGAGCACTGGTGTGTGACTGGGAGCACTGGTGTGTAACTGGGAGCACTGGTGTGTAACTGGGAGCACTGGTGTGTGACTGGGAGCACTGGTGTGTGACTGGGAGCCCTGGTGTGTGACTGGGAGCACTGGTGTGTGACTGGGAGCACTGGTGCCGCAGGTTCGGGAACCGGATCTTCGGGCCGGTCTGGACCCGGGACCACGTGGCCGCCGTCGTCCTGACGTTCAAGGAGCCGTTCGGCACCCAGGGCCGCGGCGGCTACTTCGACGACTTCGGCATCATCCGGTGCGCAGGGCAACTGGGAGGCACTGGGAGGTGTTGGGAGGCAACTGGGAGGCACTGGGAGGTGTTGGGAGGCAACTGGGAAGCACTGGGAGGTGCTGGGAGGTGATGGGAGGTGATGGGAGGCAACTGGGAGGTGATGGGAGGTACTGGGAGATGCTGGGAGGCAACTGGGAGGCAGCTGGGAGCTGCTGGGAGGGAACTGGGAGGTGTTGGGAGGCAGCTGGGAGGTGTTGGGAGGCCACTGGGAGGTGATGGGAAGCAACTGGGAGGTGCTGGGAGGCAACTGGGAGATGCTGGGAGGCAACTGGGAGGCAGCTGGGAGGTGTTGGGAGGCCACTGGGAGGTGATGGGAAGCAACTGGGAGGTGCTGGGAGGCAACTGGGAGGTGCTGGGAGGCACTGGGAGGTGCTGGGAGGCAGCTGGGAGGTGATGGGAAGCAACTGGGAGGTGATGGGAGGTACTGGGAGATGCTGGGAGGCAACTGGGAAGCACTGGGAGGCGCTGGGAGGTGTCAGAAGGCCGCTGGGAGGCGCTGGGAGGGAACTGGGAGATGCTGAGGGGCAACTGGGAGACACTGGGAGGTGTTGGGAGGCAACGGAGGGAACTGGGAGATGCTGGAAGGCACTGGGAGGTGTTGGGAGGCAACTGGGAGGTTCTGGGATGTAATGCGAGGCCACTGGGAGGTGTTGGGAGGCACTGGGAGCCGCTGGGAAGCAACTGGGAGGCAACTGGGAGACCCCAGGTGGGCACCAGAATCATACTGGGACGCGCTGGCGTCAAACTGGGAAACCCTAGTGGGCAACTAAACCATACTGGGAGCCACTGGGCGCCAACTGACCGACACTGGGAGCCACTGGCAGGCAACTGGGAACCCCTGGGTACCCCTTGAGCCCTACTGGGAGGCAACTGGTCCATACTGGTGGGCACTGGTTTCTCACCAGTTCCCCCCCCCCCCCAGGGACGTGATGCAGAACCACCTCCTGCAGATGCTCTGCCTGGTGGCCATGGAGAAGCCGGCCTCCACCCACCCCGACGACGTGCGCGACGAGAAGGTGGGCGGGGCCACGCGGTAGCCACGCGGTAGCCACGCCCCTTCCCGCCACCGTGGGCGTGGCGGCGGGCCACCCAAACCGCGTCCCTGCTGGCCACGTGGCTCGCAGCCGCCTCCCATAACCGTGTTCTGCGTGGTGGGCCACCGAAACGAAGTCCCTGGTGGCCACGAGCCACGTGGCCACCTCCCTTCGCCATGTTCTTTGTGGCGGGCCACCAAAATCATGTCCCTGGTGGCCACGTGGCTCATGGCCACCTCCCTTAGCCATGTTCTTCATGGCGGGCCACCAAAATGACGTCCCTGGTGGCCACGAGCCATGTGGTCACTTCCCATAATCCTGTTCTTCGTGGTGGGCCACCAAAACTACGTCCCTGCTGGCCACGTGGCTCGTAGCCGCCGCCCATATCCGTGTTCTTCGTGGCGGGCCACCAAAATCATGTCCTTGGTGGCCACGTGGCTCGTGGCCGCTTCTCTTCGCTGTGTTTTTGGTGGCGGGCCACCAAAACTACGTTCCTGGTGGCCACGTGGCTCGTAGCCGCCTCCCATAACTCTGTTCTTGATGGTGGGGCACCAAAACGAAGTCCCTGGTGGCCACGTGGCTCATGGCCACCCCCTATAACTGTGTTCTTCATGGCAGGCCACCAAAATTACATCCCCGGTGGCCATGAGCCACGTGGCCACCTCCCTTCACCATGTTCTTCATGGCGGGCCACCAGAATCATGTCCCTGGTGGCCACGTGCCTTGTAGCCACCCCCTATAACCGTGTTGCTTGTGGTGGGCCACCAAAATGAAGTCCCTGGTGGCCACGACCCACGTGGCCACGTCCCATAGTCCTGTTCTTCGTGGCGGGCCACCAAAATTATGTCCCTGGTAGCCACGTGGCTCGTGGCCACTTCTCCTTGCTGTGTTTTTCATGCTGGGCCACCAAAACTACGTCCCTGCTGGCCACGTGGCTCGTGGCCACCTCCCTTCACCATGTTCTTTGTGGCGGGCCACCAAAATCATGTCCTTGGTGGCCACGTGGCTCGTAGCCGCCTCCCATACCTCTGTTCTTCATGGCGGGCCACCAGAATTGCGTCCCTGGTGGCCACGTGGCTTGTGGCCACTCCCCTTTGCCCTGTTCTTCGTGCTGGGCCACCGAAACGAAGTCCCTGGTGGCCACGAGCCACGTGGCCACCTCCCTTCACCACGTTCTTCGTGGTGGGCCACTAAAACTACGTCCCTGGTGGCCCCGTGGCTCGTGGCCACCTCCCTCCACCCCCCCCCCCGAAGCCGGTGGCCAGCGGCGGCCCCGCCGTGGCCACGTGCGTGCCCCCCCCCAGGTGAAGGTGCTGAAGTGCATCAGGCCGGTGGAACTGGACGACGTCGTCCTCGGCCAGTACGTGGGCGACCCCGAGGGCCCCCCCGAGGCCCGGCAGGGCTACCTGGACGACCCCACCGTGCCCCCGGGCTCCACCACCGCCACCTTCGCCGCCGCCATCTTGCGCGTGGCCAACGAGCGCTGGGACGGTGAGCGGGGGGGGCGGGGGGGGCGGCGACGGGGCCGTGGCCGCCGCGGGGGCGGGGACGGGGACTTGAGGACGTTGACGATGACGTTGATGGTGACGATGACGCCGTTGAGTTGGCGAAGATGATGGTGACGCCGTTGACTCGATGATGTTGATGTTGACGTTGACGCCGTTGACTTGATGACGTTGACAAAGATGTTGATGGTGACGATGACGCCGTTGACTTGACGTTGACGATGACGTTGAGG
The DNA here is from genome assembly GCF_965140245.1 of Athene noctua. Lineage (NCBI taxonomy): Eukaryota > Metazoa > Chordata > Aves > Strigiformes > Strigidae > Athene > Athene noctua. The sequence goes on from NC_134075.1 coordinate 152,121, forward strand.
CCGTTGACTTGATGACGTTGACAAAGACGTTGATGGTGACGATGACGCCGTTGAGTTGATGACGTTGATGTTGACATTGACACCATTGACTTGACGTTGACGTTGAGGCCGTTGATGACGTTGACGAAGACGTTGATGGTGACGTTGCTGCCGTTGAGTTGACGAAGATGATGATGACGCCGTTGACTTGACGTTGACGAAGACGTTGAGGCCGTTGACTTGACGTTGATGGTGACATTGATGCTGTTGAGTTGATGAAGACGATGATGCCGCCATTGACATTGACGGAGACGTTGAGGTGACTTGATGACGTTGGCGAAGACGTTGACGCCGTTGACTTGACAAAGACGCCGCCATTGCCGATGCCGTTGCCGGTGTTGTTGACGCCATTGCGTTGACGAAGATGATGACGCCGTTGACTTGACGACGAAGACGTTGACGCCATTGACATTGACGAAGACGCTGACGTTGACGTTGACCAAAACGACGGTGCCGCCGTTGACGTGACCCGATGACGTTGACGCCGTTGGCTTGACGCAGACGTCGGCGAAGGCGCCGCCGTTGCCCTTGATGATGACGTTGACGCTGACGTAGACGACGTTGATGACGTTGATGACGTAGCTAACGTAGATGTCATTGGTTCCGTTGCCGTTGCCGCCGTTGACTCCATTGACGCCGTTGACGCCATTGACGCCGTTGACTCCATTGCCACCGTTGACGCCGTTGACTCCATTGATGCCGTTGACTCCATTGACGCCGTTGACTCCATTGCTGCTGTTGACTCCATTGACGCCGTTGACTCCATTGACGCCGTTGACTCCATTGACGCCGTTGACTCCATTGCTGCCGTTGACGCCGTTGACTCCATTGACGCCGTTGACGCCGTTGACGCCGTTGACTCCATTGACGCCGTTGACTCCATTGACGCCGTTGACTCCATTGACGCCGTTGACGCCGTTGACGCCGTTGACTCCATTGACGCCGTTGACTCCATTGACGCCGTTGACGCCGTTGACGCCGTTGACTCCATTGACGCCGTTGACGCCGTTGACGCCGTTGACTCCATTGACGCCGTTGACTCCATTGACGCCGTTGACTCCATTGATGCCGTTGACGCCGTTGACTCCATTGACGCCGTTGACTCCATTGACGCCGTTGACTCCATTGACGCCGTTGGCGCCGTTGCCGCAGGCGTGCCGTTCGTGCTGCGCTGCGGGAAGGCGCTGAACGAGCGCAAGGCCGAGGTGCGGCTGCAGTTCCGCGAGGTGCCGGGCGACATCTTCGGGCGGCAGTGCAAGCGCAACGAGCTGGTGGTGCGCGTGCAGCCCGACGAGGCCGTTTACACCAAACTCATGACCAAGAAGCCGGGGCTCTTCTTCAACCCCGAGGAGTCCGAGCTCGACCTCACCTACGGCAGCCGCTACAAGGTGACGGCCGCCGAGACCCGCAGGGGGCGGGGCCACCGGGGCGGGGAGGGGGCGTGGCTGGGAAAAACGGGGGGCACGGAGAGGGAGAGGCGGGGCCAATATGGCGCCGGGGAGGCAAAATGGCCGGTGGGGGCGCGGGAATGGGCCGTGGGGACACAAAAAAATGAAACCGTTTGACCTGAAAATGGCTCCTGGGGATCCCAAAAATGGGTCGTGGGGACCCAAAATTTCTCGTGCGGACCCAAAAAGGGCGCGTTTGACCCCAAAAATGGCTCCTGAGAACCAAAAATGGCTCGTGGGGACCAAAAATGGCGCGTTTGACCCCAAAAATGGCTCCTGAGAACCAAAAATGGCACACTTGGCCCAAAAATGGCTCATTTTACCCAAAAATGGCTCATGGGGACCAAAAATGGCTCGTTTTACCCCAAAAATGGCTCATGGGGACCAAAAATGGCGCGTTTGACCCAAAAATGGCTCATGGGGACCAAAAATGGCGCGTTTGACCCAAAAATGGCTTGTGGGACCAAAAATGGCGCGTTTGACCCCCAAAATGGCTCCTGAGAACCAAAAATCCTGCGTTTGACCCAAAAATGGCTCGTGGGGCCCCAAAAGTGTCTCGTTTTACCCCAAAAATGGCTCATGGGGACCAAAAATTGGGGCGTTTGACCCCAAAAATGGCTCCTGAGATCCAAAAATGGCACACTTGACCCAAAAATGGCTCATTTTACCCAAAAATGTCTCATGGGGACCAAAAATGGCTCGTTTTACCCAAAAATGGCTCGTGGGGACCAAAAACGGCTTGTTTGACCCAAAATTGGCTCGTGGGGACCAAAACCAGCTCGTTTTACCCAAAAATGGCTCCTGGGGATCCCAAAAATGGGTCGTGGGGACCCAAAATTTCTCAAGGGGACCCAAAAATGGCGCGTTTGACCCCCAAAATGGCTCGTGGGGACCCAAAAGTGTCTCGTTTTACCCCAAAAATGGCTCATGGGGACCAAAAATGGCGCGTTTGACCCCAAAAATGGCTCGTGGGGACCAAAAATGGCGCGTTTGACCCAAAAATAGCTCGTGGGGACCAAAACCAGCTCATTCTACCCAAAAATGGGTCGTGGGGACCAAAAATTTCTTATGGGGACCCAAATATGGTGCGTTTGACCCGAAAATGGCTCGTGGGGACCCAAAAGTGTCTTGTTTTACCAAAAAATGGATCCTGAGAAGCAAAAATGGCTCATTTGACCAAAAAATGGCTCATTTGACCCAAAAATGGCTCTTCTGACCCAAAAGGGCTCACTAGAACCCAAAATGTCTCATAGGGACCCAAAAATCTCTTGTTTTACCCCAAAAATGGCTCTTGGGGACCAAAAATGGCTCCTTTGACCCAAAAATGGCTCTTTTGGACCTAAAATGGCTCATTTTATCCAAAAATGCTTCATGGGAACCCAAAATGGCTCGTTTTATCCAAAAATGGCTTGTTTGACCCAAAATGGCTCATTAGGACCCAAGTGGCTTGTGGGGACCCAAAATGGCTCATTTTACCCAAAAATGGCTCATTTTACCCAAAAACGGCTCTTGGGGACCCAAAAATCTCTTGTTTTACCCAAAAATGGCTCCTGGGGACCCAAAATGGCTCCTTTGACCCAAAAATGGCTCATTTTACCCAAAAATGGTTCCTGGGGAACAAAAATCTCTTGTTTTACCCAAAAATGGCTCCTGGGAACCCAAAAATGGCTCATTTTACCCAAAAATGGCTCGTTTGACCCAAAAATGGTTCTTGGGGACCAAAAATGGCTTGTTTTATCCAAAAATGGCTCAGGGGTACCCAAAAACGTCTCGTTTTACCCAAAAACAGCTCGTGGGGACCCAAAAACAGCCACAAATCCCCCAAAACATCCCAGGGAACCCCAAACTGGCCGCAGAGCCCTAAAACCGGGATATTTAACCCCAAAAAAGCGACCGCAGAATAACAAAAAAACGCCCCAAAAACGGGGCTCGTCAGACCCAAAATGGGTCCGATTGTCCCCCAAAGTGTCCCGCGGGCTCCCGAGGGGGCGCCGGGGAGACCCAAAATCCTGGTTTTTTGCCCCATTTTCGCGTCCCCCCCCCCAGGACGTGAAGCTGCCGGACGCGTACGAGCGGCTCATCCTGGACGTTCTCTGCGGGAACCAGATGCACTTCGTGCGCAGGTGGGGGGGCGGCGGCGTTTGGGGCGGTTTGGGGCGGTTTGGGGGTTTTTTGAGGTTTGGGGGATTTGGGGGGGTTTGGGGGATTTTTTTGAGTTTTGGGGTTTTGGGGGGATTTGGGGGGTTTTGGGGGTTTTGGGGTTTTTTTGAGTTTTTGGGGGTTTGGGGGATTTTGGGTTTTTGGTTTGTTTTTTTTTTTTTTTATTTATTTTGGGGGTTTTGGGGCTTTTGAGGATTTTGGGGGCGTTTTGGTGGTTTTGGGTTTTTTTTACTTTTTGAGGTTTTGGGGGATTTTGGGTTTTTGGTTATTTTTTTTTATTTTGGGGGTTTGGGGGCTTTTGAGGATTCTGGGGGGTTTTGGGGGGTTTGGGGGATTTTTTTGAGTTTTGGGGTTTTGGGGGATTTGGGGGTTTTGGGGGGCTTTGGGGTTTTTTTTAGGTTTTGGGGCTTTTGAGGATTTTGGGGGGTTTGGGGGTTTTTGGGGTTTTTTTGACTTTTTGGGGTTTTGGGGGATTTTGGTTTTTTTTTTTTTATTTTGGGGGTTTGGGGGCTTTTGAGGATTTTGGGGGTTTGGGGGCGTTTTGGGGGGTTTGGGGGATTTTTTTGAGTTTTGGGGGGATTTGGTTTTTTTTTTTGTTTTGGGGGGTTTTGGGGCTTTTGAGGATTTTGGGGGGTTTTGGTGTTTTGGGGGGTTTTTTGGGGTTTTGGGGGTTTTTTTGACTTTTTGGGGTTTTGGGGGATTTTGGGTTTTTGGTTTTTTTTTTTTTATTTTGGGGGTTTTGGGGCTTTTGAGGGTTTTGGGGGGTTTGGAGGATTTTTTTGAGTTTTGGGGTTTTGGGGGGATTTGGGGGTTTTGGGGGGGTTTGGGGTTTTTTTTTGGTTTTGGGGGGTTTTGGGGCTTTTGAGGATTTTGGGGGGTTTGGGGGTTTTTGGGGTTTTTTTGACTTTTTGGGGTTTTGGGGGATTTTGGGTTTTTGTTGTTTTTTTTTTATTTTGGGGGTTTTGGGGCTTTTGAGGATTTTGGGGGGTTTTGGTGTTTTGGGGGGTTTTTTGGGGTTTTGGGGTTTTTTTGACTTTTTGGGGTTTTGGGGGATTTTTTTTTTTTTTTTTTTATTTTGGGGATTTGGGGGCTTTTGAGGATTTTGGGGGGTTTGGGGGCGTTTTGGGGGTTTTGGGGGATTTTTTTGAGTTTTGGGGTTTTGGGGGGATTTGGGGGTTTTGGGGGGGTTTGGGGTTTTTTTTTGTTTTGGGGGGTTTTGGGGCTTTTGAGAATTTGGGGGGGTTGGGGGGAAAATTCGGTGGTTTGGGGTTTTTTGGGGGGGTTTGGGGTTTTCGGGGTTTTTTTGAGTTTTTGGGGTTTTGGGGGATTTTGTTTTTTTGGGGGCGTTTGGGTTTTTTTATTTTTGGGGGTTTTGGGGCTTTTGAGGATTTTGGGGGGGTTTTGGGGGAAAATTTGGTGGTTTGGGGTTTTTTTTAGGGGTTTTGGGGTTTTTTTTTGAGTTTTTGGGGTTTGGGGGATTTTGGCTTGTTGGGGGGGTTTGGGGTTTTTTGGGGGGGATTTGGGGTATTTTGGGGGGTTTGGGGTTTTTCCGGGAGGTTTTGGGGTATTTTGAAGGTTTCTTTGGGTCCGTCCCCCCCCCCCCGTCTCTGTTGACCCAATTTGGGGTTTTTTTGCCCCAAAGCGACGAGCTGCGCGAGGCCTGGCGCATCTTCACCCCCCTCCTGCACACCATCGAGGAGCGCGGGGAGAAACCCCTCCCCTACCCCTACGGCAGGTGTGGGGCGGGGGGCACGCGTGGGGCAGGTGTGGGGCACTTGGGGGGCTGGAGGGGGCAGGTGTGGGGCTGGGGGGGGGCACTTGTGGGGCAAATGTGAGGCCGGGGGAGTGCTTGGGGGGCAAATGTGGGGCTGAAGGGGGCACTTGTGGGGCTGGGGGGGCCCTTAGGGGGCACTTGTGGGGCTGGGGGGGCACTTGGGGGGCAGGTATGGGGCGGGGGGGGCACTTGTGGGGCAAATGTGGGGTTGAGGGGGTGCTTGGAGGGCAAATGTGGGGCTGAAGGTGGCACTTGGGGGGCTGGGGGGGCACTTGCAGGGCAGGTGTGGGGCTGGAGGGGGCAGGTGTGGGGCTGGGGGGGCACTTGGGCAGGTATGGGGCTGGGGGGTGCTTGTGGGGCATATGTGGGGCTGAGGGGGTGCTTGGGGGGGCAAATGTGGGGCTGAAGGGGGCACTTGTGGGGCTGTGGGGGCCCTTAGGGGGCACTTGTGGGGCTGGGGGGCACTTGTGGGGCAGGTATGGGGCACTTGGGGGGCTGGAGGGGGCACTTGGGGGGCTGGGGGGGCACTTGTGGGGCAGGTGTGGGGCTGGGGGGGTGCTTGGGGGGCAAATGTGGGGCTGAAGGGGGCACTTGGGGGGCTGGGGGGGCACTTGTGGGGCAGGTGTGGGGCTGGAGGGGCACTTGTGGGGCACTTATGGGGCTGGGGGGGCCACTTACAGGGCGAGTGTGGGGCTGGAGGGCACTTCTAGGTCAAGGGGGACAGGAAGGGGGGGCAAGGCGAGTGCGGTGGGGCACTATGGGGCAGGATGGGGGGTGGGGGTTCAGTGGGGCGCTATGGGGCAGGATGGGGGGTGGGGGCGGGCGCTATGGGGCAGGTAACTGTGGAGAGGGGGGGTCATGGCGCGGGTGTTACGTATGGGGGGATCTATGGGGCAGGGCCAGGGCGGCTGTGGGGTGGGACAGGGGCCGGGGGGATGTGTGGGGCAGCGGTGGGGGGGCGGTCCCGCTGTGGGGCAGCCCCCCAACAATCCCCCCCTCCCCCCAGCCGGGGGCCGCCGGAGGCCGATGAGCTGCTGAAACGCGCCGGGTTCCTCTACGAGGGCACCTACCGCTGGGTCAACCCCCACAGGCTCTGAGCCCCACACCTGCCCCACATCCCGCCCCACACCTGCCCCACATCCCGCCCCACATCCCGCCCCACACCTGCCCCACATCCCGCCCCACATCCCCTGACACTCCAACCCCCCCCTGCAAAGCAACACTCTCATCTGGGTGCTGGTGCCCCATGGTGGCCCCTCTCCTGCCCCACATCCTGCCCCACATCCCGCCCCACATCTGCCCCACATCCCCCGACACTCCAACCCCCCCCTGCAAAGCAACACTCCCGGCTGGGCGCTGGTGCCCCATGGTGGCCCCTCTCCTGCCCCACATCCCGCCTCACATCCCGCCTCACATCCTGCCCCACATCTGCCCCACATCCGCCCCACATCCCGCCCCACATCCCCTGACACTCCAACCCCCCCCCGCAAAGCAACACTCCCGGCTGGGCGCTGGTGCCCCATGGTGGCCCCTCTCCTGCCCCACATCCTGCCCCACATCTGCCCCACATCGCCCCCCCGACACTCCAAATCCCCCCCCCCCCAACAAAAAAACACTCCAGGGCTGGGGGCTGGTGCCCCATAGCACCCCCCAACTCCCCCCAGATACCCGCCTGCCCCACACCGGGACCCAAATCCCCCCCCCCGCCCCCCAAGCTGGGACCAAAGCACCCCCCAACCGCCCCCCAGTTAAATTAACCCCGCCCCCCAACTTAATTAACCCCCCCGACTAATTAACATTCCGCCCCCCCTCGATCTTTGCTAATTATCACCTGCCCCCTCTCCATCACTTATGGGGCAGCTGCATCATCACTTAGGGGGCAGCCCCCCAAGTTACTTAGCGGTTTCCCACATGACTTATGGGGCAGCCCCCCATGTCACTTGGGGGGCAGCTACAGCGTCACTTATGGGGCAGCCTCTCAAGTTACTTACGGGGCAGCTCACCCCCAGATGACTTACGGGTCAGCCCCACAAGTTACTTACAGAGCAGTTCCCCCCATTACTTATGGGGCAGCCCCCCAAGTTATTTATAGGTCAACTCCCCCAGATTATTCATACGGCTCCCCATGCTCCCCAGATCACTTATGGGGCAGTTGCACCATCACTTATGGGGCAGCCCCCCAAGTCACTTATGGGGCAGCCCCCCAAAAACCACCACTATTCCCCCAGTGCCGGCTCAGCCTTTATTTCTCTCTCCACCCCCCCCCCCCAAAAAACCCACCACACCGGAGGGGGCAGCCCCACTCCCCCTGCCCCCAATCTATGGGGCTGCCCCCCAAGTGTGGGTCAGCGGGGGGCGCCGGGGGACACACCCTTCCATCTCCAGCGCCTGCGGCCACCCCTCGTATTTGTTGGAGCTTCGGCTGTTCCGGACGTGCTGGGGGGGGGGTGGGGAGAAAAAAAAATTAGTTGTGGGTCGCTCGTGCCCCCCAAGTGCCCCCCAAGTGCCCCCCAACCTGCTCGAAGGGGCTTTTGTCCTGCACCCCCTTGGCCCCCAGGAAGACCCAACTGTCGCGGAAGGCCAGATCCTTGGCCACGGCGCTGCCCAACTCCCCGAAGAGGCGCCGGGATTCGTCCGTCAGCCTGAGGGGGCGGGGCGAAAAAATTTCAATAAAATTTCAATAAAATTTAAAAACAATTGGGCAGTTTTGGGGGGGGGGGGGGGCGGGGTCTCACTTGGTGGCCGGGTCGTCGTAGGAAGCCACGAGAACCAACGTCCCCTCGTGGAGCGGCCGCAGGAACTTGAGCAGCTCCTCGGCGTCTGGGCGGGGCCCGAAATGCAAATTTTTGCAAATTAATAAAAAAAAAAAAATTAAAATAAAATGTTAAGAAATCGGGATCGGGAAGAAGCGGAAAGTTGGGGAGGGGCTGGGGAAAAAGGGGAGGGGCGACGGGGATGGGGGGGATTTAGAAAGGATTTTAAGATTTGAATTGGGTAAACAGGGATTTGAATAAAATTTGAATTAATTAAAAAATGGTTTCGGAGACGAAAATGTTTGAGAGGTTGAAAGTTTGGAGACGCCGAAGCTGGAGTGGAATGAAATCGAGAATTAAAAAAGTGTTTGAAAATGTAAAATGATAAAAATAAATATCGATAAATAATAATAAATATTCATAAATATTTTAAATTAATCATAAATATTCATAAGTATTTAAAATTAATCATTGATATTCATAAATATTTAAATTAACATCAAGATATTCTAAAAACATCATTTTTTTTTAAATCGAAATATTGTTAATATATGAAAATATTTTTAATATATGAAAATATTTTAAAATATCAAAATATTTATAAATATCAAAATACATTTAAATATAAAAATATTTCTAAATATCAAAATATTTTAAAATACAAAAATATTTTAAAATATAAAAATATTTTTAAATATAAAAATATTCATAAATATCAAAATATTTTAAATATAAAAATACTCAAATATCAAAATATTTTAAAATACAAAAATATTTTTAAATATCAAAATATTTTAAAATATAAAAATATTCATAAATATCAAAATATTTTAAATATCGAAATATTCATAAATATCAAAATATTTTAAATATCGAAATATTCATAAATATCAAAATATTTTTAAAACACTAAAATATTTTTGAAATAACCAAAATATTTTTAAATATTAAAATACAAACATCAACAAAAAGACTTTAAAATATGAAAATGTTAAAAATTTAATTATTAATTAATTAATATTAAAATAGCTCAAATATTCTTCCCGATATAAAAGCTCACCGCCAACGCTTTTTTACATTTTTAAAAAGCGTAAATATAAATAAATATTCAAAAATTCCACATGAAAAAACGAAAACTTCAAAAAAGGAAAACTTGAAAAAAAATTCGGAAAAGATAAAATTTGACGAAGTTCGGATACGAAAGTAAAATTTAAAATGAAAAATCGAAAAAAGAAAATTTCAGAACCAAAAATTAAAACATTGAAAATGAAAAATTTAAAAAGTGTAAATTTTTAAAATTAAGATTTTAAATGAAGATGTTTGCTAAAATTTGAAATTAAAGCTGGAAAAATGAAAACTTGAGAAAATCAAAACTTGAGAAAATTAAGATTTGGCAAAGAACAAAAGAATTTAAAATTAAATTTGAAAAAAAGAAAATTTGCAAAATGGAAACCGAAAAATAGAAAATTTTCAATGAAAATTTTTAAAATGAAAATTAAAAACCGGTAAATTTAAAAAGTGAAAATATAAAAAATGGAAATTTTTAAAATGAACATTTTAAATTGTTTTCTAAGAATTTTAAATTAAAACTCGATAAAATTAAAATTTATAAAACCAAAAACCTAAAAACCAAAAATCTAAAGATCAAAAATTTTAAAAATGAAAATTTAAAAAATGAAAATTATAAAAAAATGGCAGCTTAAAAAAAAATGATAAAAAATCAGCATTTTACATTAAAATGTTTTTTAAAAATTTTAAATTAAAACGTGATGAAAACTAAAACTTCATAAAATCAAAACTTGAAAAAGTGAAAACCTGAGAAAATTAAAATTTTTAAAAATTAAAATTTGGAAAAAGTCAAAAAATCGAATTTAAGATTAAAGTTGGAAAAAAAGAAAATCAAAAAACCCCAAAAGTATGAAACCAAAAATTAAACCCACAAAAAATCTAAACCCAAAATATCATTAAACTGAAAATTTTAAAGGGGAAAATTTTAAAAGCGAAAATCTAGAAAGTGAAAATTTAGAAAGTGAAAATCAAGAAAGTGAAAATTTAGAAAGTGAAAAGTAAAAAAAGGAAATTAAAAAAATGAAAGTTAAAATGAAAATTTGAAAATTTGAAAAAAGAAAATTTGAACAGAAAATTTAAAAAGTAAAAATTTAAGAACAGAAAATTTAAAAAATAAAAATTTAAGAACAGAAAGTTTGAAAAAAGAAAATTTAAAAAATAAAAATTTAAAAAATAAAATTTTTTTTAAAAATGTAAAAAAAAAAATGTAAAAAATAAAAATGTAAAAAATAAAAATTAAAAAATTTGAAAACTGAAAATTTCAAAACTGAAAATTTTAAAACAAAATTTCAAAATTAAAGTTAAAAAACCTAAATTTTAAAAAATGGAAATTTTAAAAATGGAAATTTAAAAAACCAAAAATATAAAAAAATGAAAATTCGAAAAAAGAAAATTTCAAAACGGAAAATTCAAAATATGAAAATTTAAAACATGAAAATTTTAAAACTGAAAATTCAGAAAATGAAAATTTAAAAAAACTTTTTAAATGAAATTTGAAAAAATGAAAACTTGAAAATTTAAAAACCGAAAATTTCAGACCTGGAAATTTAAAAAATTGGAAAAACCCGAAAATTCCAAACCCCGAACCTCGGGGGCGGCACTTCCCCCCGCGAGCCCCGCCCCCCGCCCTCCCCCACTCACCCCCCGCCCACATGTCGAAGCTCCGGGCCGCGATCAGCTCCCCGCTGACACCTGGGGGGAGGGGGGGAGGAGCACGTGTGAGGGCGTGGCCACGCAGCCCCGCCCCCCCGCCCCGCCCCGCCCCCTCACCGTTCACCAGGGCGATGTTGAGGCCCCGCCCCACGTTGTTCTTGACGCTGCTCATCAACCTGCGTGGGGAGGGGCAGAGGGGGGGGGATGGGCTGATGGAGGAGGGGGCGGGGCCTGGCCACGCCCCTCCCCCCGCCCCTCCCCCACTCACACGCGCCCCTCGAGGCAGATCCGGGGCCCGATGACGTTGGCGGCGCCGCTGAGCAGGCGGAAGGCGAAGTGGGCGGGGGGGCAGGGCCGGGACAGGCCGCACTTGAACTTGGGGGGGCGGGGCACCGCTGGGGGGAGGGGCGGGGCGTGACGTCACACCCCAAAAATCCCCTTTTTTCACCCCAAAAATCGTTTTCATCGCCCCCCCCCCCCCCAAAAAAACCAAAAATCGGATTTACCGGCGCTGGGGGCGGGGTCAGGGCCTGGAAGGAGGCGAAAAACACAAAAGGGGGAGGGGTTATGTGGCCCCTCCCCCCACGTGCATATGTAAATAAGGGGTGGGGGAGGGGCGCCCCGCCCCCCGCTACTCACGGGCCAGCAGGCGCTGCAGGGGGGGAGGGGCGCGGGGGGGCCCCAGCACCAGCGCCACCAGGAGCCACAGGAGCCCCACGGCGGCGGCCACGGCCAGGAGGCGCAGGGGGCCTGGGGGCGGGGCCATGGGGCTGCCCCATAGATCCCACCCCCGGACCCAGAGAGACACACCCGGACCCATAGATCCGCCCCCCCGAACCACAGCTCCGCCCCCCTGACACAAAGATCCGCCCCCTGACACATAGCTCCACCCCCTGACCCATAGATCCATCCCTCAGACCCATAGATCCATCCCCCAGACCCACAGCTCCACCCCCTGACCCATAGATCTGCCCCTCAGACCCATAGATCCATCCCCCAGACCCACAGCTCCACCCCCTGACCCATAGATCTGCCCCTCAGACCCATAGATCCATCCCCCAGACCCATAGCTCTGCCCCTGACCCATAGATCCGCCCCCTGACCCATAGATCCATCCCCCAGGCCCATAGATCCATCCCCCAGGCCCATAGCTCCGCCCCCGACCCATAGATCCGTCCCCCAGACCCATAGCTCCACCCACTGTCCCATAGCTCCGACCCCCCGACCCATAGATCCACCCCCTGACCCATAGATCCACCCCCTGAACCACAGATCCGCCCCCTAGACCCATAGCTCCGCCCCTCAGACCCATAGATCCGCCCCTGACCCATAGCTCCGAACCCCCGACCCATAGATCAACCCCCTGACCCATAGCTCCGCCCTTCAGACCCATAGCTCCGCCCCCCTGCCCCATAGATCCCGCCCTGCCCCACAGCTCCGCCCCCCCAACACCCCCCAGGGCCCCCCCAAATCCCCCCCAATCGCCCCCCAACCCCTCCCGAGGGCCCCCCCCAGCCCCCCAGCTCCGCCCCCAGCCCCATAGCTCCGCCCCCAGCCCCATAGCTCCGCCCCCCCCGTACCCGCCAGCCTCATGCCGCTGCCCGGGGCCGCGCGGGCTCCGTGGGGCCGGACAAAGGAAGCGGGGAGAGGGCGGGGTCAGAGCTGCCCCGCCCACAACAGCCCCCTGGGGGCCCCCCCAAAAATCACCAAAAATCACCAAAATGCCCCAAAAATCCGCGCGGACCGGCCCCGCCTCCCCCGGCAACCCGGAACCGGCCGCTCACCGCCCCCAGCACTAAGCCCCGCCCCTTCCGCCAGGCCACTTCCGCCTGTTTCAACTAACAGACCAATGAACGCGTAGCGCGGCGCCCAGCCCCGCCCATCCCACCAATGGCCGGCGCGCTTTAGCGGAAGTCCCGCCCACTCGTTCCTCTACTTCCGCTTTTTTCAGGAAGCGGCGGGCGAGAGGGGGCGGGGTTAACACGGACGTAACGACGCGACTTCCGGGTGCGCTGCCGGGCTCACGCGTCGCGTGGCGGCGGCCAATAAAAATCGAGAAGAGGCGGGATTAACCCAGCGCGCTGACGTCACTTCCGGCGACGCCTGGTTTATTTTAAAGGGGAAGGGAGAAAAAAATGGGAGGAACTGGGAGAAACTGGGAGCACTGGGGGGGGCCCCCACACCCCCCAAATGACGTCACCGGGTCGTTAATGAGGGGCGGGGCGGCTTTTTGGGGCAGTTTGTTGCGTTTTGGGGTTTTTTTGTAGCCTTTTCGGGGTTTTTTTTTTTGGTTTTGGGGTTTTTTGGGGGGTTTCTAGGTTTCGGGGGGATTTTTGTAGTTTTTGGGTTTTTTGGGGGAGATTTTGGGGGGTTTTGGGGGGAGATTTTTGTAGTTTTTTGGGGGGTTTGGGGCTTTTTGGGTTTTTCTGGGAGATTTTAGAGGGTTTGGGGGGGGATTTTTACAGTTTTTAGGAGTTTGGGGGGCTTTGGGGGGCTTTGGGGGGCTTTGGGGGGTTTCGGGGGGTTTCGGGGGGTTTCGGGGTCCCCCCCGCCGTTACGGGGGCGGGGGCCCCCCCTCGGGGTGCAGCACGCGGGGTCCCCAACCGCTCCACGTCGTCCAGGCTCAGCCCCCGCAGGCTCTGCTCGTAGTCCTGGGGGGGGGAAATGGGGTCGGGGGGGGGGCACCCCCAAAATTCCCCCCCGGACCCCAAAATCCCCCCCACAGCCCCCCCCCAGAACCCTGAACCCCCCTTATCCCACCCAAGCCCCCCCGGTCACCCCAATTCCCCCCCTCTGTGACCCGAAAATCCCCCCCCTGTACCCCCAAAACCCCCCCCGGACCCCAAAATCCCCCCCCAAACCCCCCCCTTACCCCCCACATCCCCCCAATTCCCCCCCCCGTGACCCCGAAATCCCTCCCCGTACCCCCAAATCCACACACACACACCCCCAAACGCCCCCCCATGACCCCAAAATCCCCCCCACACCCTCCCTGTACCCCAAAATCCCCCCAAATACCCCCACATACCCCCCCCGCACCCCCAAATCCCCCCCAAACCCCCTCTGTACCCCCAAAATCCCCCTAATTCCCCCCCATGACCCCCCAAACCCACCCCGTACCCCCCAAATCCCCCCCCCAGCCCCCCCAAACCTTGTGCAGCTGCTGCAGCACCCGCGGCGCGTCCTGAGCCCCGAAGTGTCGCCCCAAAAGCCGGGCCAGGGGCTCCCCGAAAGCCGGGCAGGGAAAAGGGGGGGTCGAGGGGGGGTCCCCCAAATCCTCCGCTGAAGGCGGAGGGGTCGCGTCCCCCCCCCGCCCCCCCCCAGAGCCCCCCCCGGGGGGTTTCAGCACCAGGTTGAGTCGGGCCGAGGGGCCGATGGCGTAATCGGAGAGACGGCGCTCGTCTGGGGGGGGGGACGGGGGGGACACCCCAAAATTGGGACACACCCCCCCCCAAAAATAAACCTGCCCCTGAAACCCCCCCAGCCCAACACAAACCCCCCCAAAACCCCATAAACCCCCCAGACCCTCCCCACTCCCCCTGCAAAAAAAAAATTTAACCCCCCCAGCACCCCCAAAACCCCCTTTAGCCCCCCCGGACCCCCAAAATCCCCCCTAGTGCCCCCAAAATCCCCCCTAGGGCCCCCAAAACCCCCTTTAGCCCCCCCAGACCCCCCCAAATCATCTCCCAGTCCCCCGTTAAACCCCACGGGACCCCCCCAAAAAATCCCAAATTTCCCCGATAAACCCTCCAGCCCCCCCCAAATCCCCCTTTAAGCCCCCCCAGACCCCCCCAAAAACCCCTTTAAAGCCCCCCGATCCCCCCCAGCCCCCCAAATCGCCCCCAAGCCCCCCCATAACCCCCCCAAATCCCCCATAAACCCCCCCAGACCCCGCCAAACTCCCTTTAACCCCCCCATCACGCCCCCCAGCACCCCCAAAGCCCCCCCGAGCCCCCCCCGAGCCCCCCCTCACCGGCCAGCGCCTTCCCCCGGTACAGGAGCCGCTGCTGCTCCACCGGCACCTGCAGCCGCTCGGCCACCAGGTGCTTGAGGGCCCCCACCCGCTCCTCGGGGGACACCTGGGGGGGTCGGGCTGTCAGGGCCCCCCCAAAATATCCCAGAACCCTCAAAGCCCCCCTGCCCCCCCTCCAGACCCCAAAACCACCCCAGGACCCCGGAAAAAAACAACCAAAACCCCCCCAAAAATCCCCAAAACAACACGGACCCCCCACCAGAATAAAAGCGCCAGACCCTCCCCCACTGAAATAACGGGGGTCCTGACCCCCCCAAAATCCCCAAATACGCCCCAAAAATCCCCCCCGAGTGGCCTCCACCCCCTTCTCCTCTCTATGACCCCCCCGGCCCCCAAAAAAACCCAAAAATCCCCAAAGCAACGCGCACCCCCCACCAGAATAAAAGCCCCAGATCCCCCCATCGAAATAAAGGGGGTCCTGCCCCCCCCAACTCCCCAAATAGGCCCCAAAACCCCCCCAAATCGCCCCCCACCCCCCCGTATGGCCCCTCCCTCTCCCCACGACGCCCCCCCCAGCCCTAAAACCCCCCCAAATCCCCCCCCAGCCCCCCCCACCTGGAGGCTGCACTCGCGGCCCTGCAGCGCCTTCACCGTCAGCAACATGGCGGCCGCGGAACCATCGAGTCTCGGAGGACCCCCGGGGGCGGGTAGAGCGGCGCCGCGGGTACCACCGAGATGCGGGTAAAGCGGGAGGGACAGAGCGTCGCGCGGGCGCCGGAAGTGGGAGGTGGCGGAAAAATGGCGGCGGAGACGGGGGAGCTGGAGCTGTATCCGAATGATGGGGGGGCCCGGGGGGGGCTTTGGGGGGGCCCGGGGGGGTATTTCGGGGTCCCAGAGGGGGTTTCGGGGTCCCGGGGGGTATTTTGGGTCCCGGGGGGATGATTCGGGGTCCTGGGGAGGTTTTGGGTCCCGGGGGTTGTTTCGGGGTCCCGGGGGGGCTTTTGGGGGGTCCCGGGGGCCGTTCCGGGGTCCCAGAGGGGGTTTCGGGGTCCCGGGGGGGTTTATTGGGGTCCCGGGGTAGTTTCGGGGTGCACGGGGGTAGTTTCGGGGTCCCGGGGGGGGGGGTTTGGGGTCCCTGGGGCAGTTCCGGGGTCCCGGGGCAGTTTTGGGGGGTCCCGGGGCAGTTCTGGGTCTCGGGGCAGTTTGGGGTCCCTGGGGCAGTTTTGGGGCGGTCCCGGGGGCAGTTCCGGGGTCCCGGGGGGGGGGCAGTTTCGGGGACAGTTCCGGGGGGTCCAGGGGCAGTTTTGGTGGTCCCGGGGCAGTTTTTGGGGGTCCCGGGGCAGTTTTGGGGGTCCCGGGGCAGTTTTTGGGGTCCCGGGGCAGTTTTTGGGGGTCCCGGGGCAGTTCCGGGGCAGTTTTTGGGGTCCCGGGGCAGTTCGGCTCCTTGACCCCCCCCAGGCGCCTGCGGGTGCCGCTGCCCTCGGCGGGGGTGGGGCGGGTGGCGCTGGGGGCGCTGCGCCCCGACCTGCCCCTCCCCCCGCCCGCGGGGGGCCCGCCCCGCCCCCACCCGCCCCCCAGCGCCCAGCTCCAGTGCTGCGGGGGGGAGCTGCGGGCGTGAGTGCCGCTGGGGGCGGACTGGGGGGGACTGGGAGGGACTGGGAGCGCTGGGAGGGCAACTGGGAGGGGACTAGAGGCACTGGGGGGGGATTGGGGGCACTGGGGGGCAAATGGGAGGGACTGGGGGCACTGGGAGGGTCAACTGGGGGCACTGGGAAGGACTGGGGGGACAACTGGGAGGGCAACTGGGAGGGACTAGAGGCACTGGGAGGGGATTGGGGGCACTGGGAGGGGCAACTGGGGGGAACTGCAGGCACTGCAAGGGGATTGGGGGGCAACTGGGGGCACTGGGGGGGAATTGGGGACACTGGGAGTGGACTGGGGAGCACTGGGAGAGGGACCTAGGGGTCAACTGGGGTACTGGGAGGGACTGGGGGCACTGGGAGGGGATTGGGGGGGAATTGGGGGCACTGGGAGGGGACTGGACAAACTGGGAGAGGACTGGGGGCGGCGCCCCGGTGACCCCGCCCTTCCGGCAGGCGCTGGGCGGGGCCGGGCGCGCGGGCGCTGCGGGGCGGGGCCGTCGCCTTCCTGGAGCTGCTGGGATTGGTGCTGGAAACCATCGAGCGCTTCGGGGGGGAGGGGCCGGGCCACGCCCTCCTGGGGCCCGAGGGTGGGGCGACGGGCCAGGCCCCGCCCCCGGCCCCGCCCCCCTCCACCAGCCCCGCCCCCCACCCCCAATAAAGGCAGAACTGAGCGGCCCCCGGGGGTTTATTGGGGGATTCCCGCGGGGGGGGGGGGGGAGGGGAGGGGCGGGGCGGGGGGTGGGGCAGGGAGGGGCGAGAGGCGGCTCCGCCCCTGCCCCTCCCCCCACTGTGCCACAGCGGCTTCATCGGATCTGGGGGAGAAAAAGGGGGGAGGGGAGGGGCTGAGCAGAGCCCCGCCCCCACTGCCTGCCCTGCCCCAAGGCTCCTCCCCCTCCTCCACCCACACGGCCCCGCCCAGCCCTTAAGCCCCTCCCCCATTCCCCAGACTCCTCCCCCCAGGCCCCTCCTCTGCCATGATCTCAGTTCCATGAGCCCCGCCCCTTACTGCAGCCCCACCCCCT
>NC_134075.1:169853-185526 GCF_965140245.1 Athene noctua
ATAGACCCTACAGCATCCATAGGGCCCTCACAGCACCCATACAGCACCCATATAGCCCCCACAGCACCCATACAGCACCTCCTATAGCCCCTATAGCATCCGTACAGCCCCCGTAGCACCCATATAGCTCCTATAGCACCTACATAGCACCTACAGCACTGCTATAGCCCCTATAGCACCCATAGCGCTCTCAGCACGCTATATAACCCCCACAGCACCCCATATAGTCCCCCAACATCCCATATAACCCCTATAGCACCCCATACAGCGCCCATAGCTCCCATATACCCCCTTATCACCCCATATAGCACCTGTAGCATCCATACAGTCCCCATAGCACCCACATAGCACCTATAGCACCTACAGCACCCTCTATAACACCAATAAAGCCCCCACAGCACCCATATAGCATTGATACCACTCCCTATAGCACTCATAAAACCCCTATAGCACCCATATAACCCCTATAGCACCCCCTATAGCACCCATAGAGCACCTATAGTACCCACAGAGCACCTATAACACCCTCTATAGCACTCATACAGCACGTATAGCACCCCCTATAGCACCCATAGAGTACCTATAACACCCCCTATAGCACCTATGGCACCCACAGAGCCCCTATAGCACCCATAGAACACCTATAGCACCCCCTATAACACCCACAGAGTATCTATAGCACCCATAGAGTCCCTATAGCACCCCCTAGAGCACCTATAGCACCCACAGAGCCCCTATAGCACCCATAGAACACCTATAGCACCCCCTATAGCACCCACAGAGTCCTATAGCACCCATAGAACACCTATAGCACCCCCTATAGCACCCACAGAGTATCTATAGCACCCATAGAGTCCCTATAGCACCCGTACAGCACTTATAACAGCTCCTATAGCACCCATAGAGCCCCTATAGCACCCCCTATAGCACCCATAGAGCGCCTATAACACCCATAGAGCCCCTATAGCACCCCCTATAGCACCCATAGAGCCCCTATAGCCCCCCGTTACCTCCGGATCCCCGAAGGCGGCGGCGACCAGGACGAGCTGGGGCTGGAACTGGGGAGACGTTGTGGGGGTCTGTGCCCCCGGCACCCCCAAAACCCCCCAGAATCCCCCCAAAAAATACCCCCCAGGGAACCCCAAAATCCCCCAGAATCCCCCCAAAAAATATCCCCCAGGGAACCCCAAAATCCCCCAGAATCCCCCCAAAAAATACCCCCCAGGGAACCCCAAAATCCCCCAGAATCACCCCAAAAAATACCCCCCAGGGAACCCCAAAATCCCCCCAGAATCCCCCCAAAAAATACCCCCCAGGGACCCCAAAATGCCCCAGAATCCCCCCAAAAAATACCCCCCAGGGAACCCCAAAATCCCCCAGAATCCCCCCAAAACCCCCCCAGGGACCCCAAGACCCCCCCCGACCCCTCAGGGCCCCCCCCAAACCTCGAAGGCGATGGGGAGGAGGAGGTGGAAGAAGGCCGCCGCGTAGTCGCCGTCCGTCGTGCCGGGCTATAGGGGGCGTCGTGTCACCTCAGACCCTATAGCCCCCCCAAACTCCCCTATAGCCCCCCCAAACACCCCTATGCCCCCCCAAACACCCCTATGGCCCCCCAAACACCCCTATAGCCCCCCCAAACACCCCTATAGCCCCCCAAACACCCCTATGGCCCCCCAAACTCCCCTATAGCCCCCCCAAACACCCCTATAGCCCCCCAAACACCCCTATAGCCCCCCAAACTCCCCTATAGCCCCCCCAAACTCCCCTATAGCCCCCCAAAACACCTCTATACCCCCCCAAACCCGCCTATAGCCCCCCCAAACACCCCTATAGCCCCCCAAACACCCCTATAGCCCCCCCAAACTCCCCTATAGCCCCCCAAAACACCTCTATACCCCCCCAAACCCGCCTATAGCCCCCCCAAACACCCCTATAGCCCCCCAAACACCCCTATAGACCCCCCAAACTCCCCTATAGCCCCCCAAACCCCCCTATAGCCCCCCCAAAACACCCCTATAGCCCCAAACTCCCCTATAGCCCCCCCAAACCCCCCTATACCCCCCCAAACCCGCCTATAGCCCCCCCAAACACCCCTATGGCCCCCCCAAACCCCCCTATAGCCCCCCCCACCTGCTCCCAGCGCACGTCGACGGTGAAGCCCTCGCCGCGGGCGGTGCCGGCGCTGGGGGGGGGCGCGTCTCCCCGGTGCACCCCGAAACACAAAACACTGTTGGGGGGGGGGGCACAAAAAGGATTAGGGGCGCTCCCAGTACATCCCAGTACATCCCAGTATATCCCAGTACACACCTGGGATCCTCCCGGAAGAAACCGGTGACGGCCCGGCCGGGCTGGAGGCACCAATCGACGACGAGGATGCTGCAAATTTTTTTATTTTTTTTTCGGGGGGGGGACACGACACCCCAAATATTCTTAAAAAAAATTAAAAAAAAAACCAAAAAAAAACCCAAAAAAAAGACCCCGGGGGTGCCCCCACCCCCCGAAAAAAATAGGGTGATCTCCCCCCCCCCCCCCCCAATTTCTTACCGCTGCACCCCAAAATGTCGCTGGGCTGCCCGGGCGACGGCGGCGACGGCTTCTGGCTCGGGGGGGCTATAGGGGGACACCGAGTCACCTATAGACACCCTATAGAGCCCCCCCGGGGTTTGGGGGGGGGCCTTAGGGTGTCCCATTACACACACACCCCCCCCTACGGCCCCCCCAAATATTCTATAGAGCCCTCAGGCCCGAGAGCGACCCCGGAACCCTGCGGCCCCTATGGAATGGGGGGGGGGGGGGGCACCTATAGACACCCGTGGTGGTTTTTATAGGGGCCCTATAGCACCCCCCTTCCACCACCCTGAGACCCTATAGCACCCACAGGGCCCCCCCCATCTCCTATAGGACCCTCAGGGCCCCTATAGCACCCCCCCATCACCTATAGCACCCCCCATCACCTATAGCACCCCCCATCACCTATAGGACCCTTAGAGTCCCTACAGCACCCACAGTGCCCCCCCCATCTCCTACAGGACTCTCAGGGCCCCTATAGAATGCCCCCATCACCTATAGACCCCTCAAGACACCTATAGCACCCCCCCCCCATTACCTATAGGACCCTCAGAGCCCCTATAGCACCCACAGGACCCCCCCATCCCCTATATGGCTCTCAGGGCCCCTATAGCACCCACAGGGCCCCCCCCATCTCCCATAGGACCCTCAGGACCCCTATAGCACCCCCCCATCACCTATAGGACCCTCAGATCCCCTATAGCACCCACAGGGCCCCCCCCATCCCCTATATGGCTCTCAGGGCCCCTATAGCACCCATAGGGCGCCCCCCATCTCCCATAGGACCCTCAGGGCCCCTATAGCACCCCCCCATCTCCTATAGGACCCTCAGAGCCCCTATAGCACCCGGAAAATTCTGCAGCCCCCCCGCCAGCCCCCATAAATTTTTCATCCCATGGAAACGGGCGCCTATAGGATCCATACGTCCCCCTGCAGGGTGCCGCTGCGCCCCTGGGGGGGGGGGCAGATCTATAGGGTCCGGGGGTGGGGTCCCTCTGGGACCGTGTCCCTATAGGGGGTCCCCGTCACCCATCCGGGGGGGTCCCCGCGCGGGTGGGGGGGCCCGTATGGATTCTATAGGGCGCCGGGCCGTACCGCAGCAGCGCCAGCCCGTTGCGCAGGTCCCCGCTCAGCACCTTCGCCAGCAGCTCCAGCAGCGACCCCAGCGCCAGGCGGGACCCCCCCGCGGCCTGCGGGGGCACCCCAAAACCCCCCGGCACCCCGAAATCAACGGGGGGGGGGCAAAGCCACCCGGGGGACCCCAAAAATCCCACCAGAACACCCCGAAATCATCGGGGGGGGCAAATACAGCCGGGGGACCCCAAAAATCCCACCAGGACACCCCGAAATCATCGGGGGGGGCAAATACACCCGGGGGACCCCAAAATCATCGGGGGGGGCAAATACACCCGGGGGACCCCAAAAACCCCACCAGGACACCCCGAAATCATCGGGGGGGGTCAAATATACCCGGGGGACCCCAAAATCATCGGGGGGGGGGCAAATACACCCAGGGGACCCCAAAAATCCCACCAGGACACCCCGAAATCATCGGGGGGGGCAAATACAGCCGGGGGACCCCAAAAATCCCACCAGGACACCCCGAAATCATCGGGGGGGGCAAATACACCCGGGGGACCCCAAAAATCCCACCAGGACACCCCGAAATCATCGGGGGGGGCAAATACACCCGGGGGACCCCAAAAAATCCCACCAGGACACCCCGAAATCATCGGGGGGGGTCAAATATACCCGGGGGACCCCAAAATCATCGGGGGGGGGGAAATACACCCAGGGGACCCCAAAAATCCCACCAGGACACCCCGAAATCATCGGGGGGGGCAAATACAGCCGGGGGACCCCAAAAATCCCACCAGGACACCCCGAAATCATCGGGGGGGGCAAATACACCCGGGGGACCCCAAAAATCCCACCAGGACACCCCGAAATCATCGGGGGGGGCAAATAGACCCGGGGGACCCCAAAAACCCCACCAGGACACCCCGAAATCATCGGGGGGGGGCAAATACACCCGGGGGACCCCAAAAATCCCACCAGGACACCCCGAAATCATCGGGGGGGGGCAAATCCACCCAGGGACCCCAAAAACCCCACCAGGACACCCCAAAATCAATGGGGGGGGCAAATACACCCGGGGGACCCCAAAAACCCCACCAGGACACCCCGAAATCATCAGGAGGGGGCAAAGCCACCCGGGGGACCCCAAAATCATCGGGGGGGGCAAATACACCCGGGGGACCCCAAAACCCCCCGGGACACCCCAAATTCCCCCTGGGACCCCAAAATGACCCTGGGACACCTCAATACCCCCCCCAGGACACCCCAAAACCATCGGGGGACCCCAAAACCCCCCCAGGGAACCCCAAAACTTCCCCAGAACCCCCAAAACCCTCAGGGGGGGCCCAAACCCCTCCCAGGGACCCCAAAACCTTCACGGGGGGAACCAGATGTCTGGGGGGGCCCCAAAAATCCTCTCCCGGGGATCCCCCCCCCCCTCCCCTTTTTCCTGGGGGACACCCCGATATTTCTTACCGGGGGGGGTTGGGGCGGCTGCAGCTCCGTCTGGGTCAGCAAGGGGGGGCTGGGGACCCCAAAAATCACTCAGGGACCCCCAAAATCCCTCAGGGACACCCCCAAGCTCTTTGGGGACCCCCCCACACCCCCAGGGCCCCCCCAAACCCTCCAGGGACCCCAAAAATCCCTCAGGGACCCCCCCAAGCTCTTTGGGGACCCCCCCACACCCTCAGGGCCCCCCCCAAACCCCTCAGGGACCCCAAAAATCCCTCAGGGACCCCCCCAAGCTCTTTGGGGACCCCCCCACACCCCCAGGGCCCCCCAAACCCCTCAGGGACCCCAAAAATCCCTCAGGGACCCCCCCAAGCTCTTTGGGGACCCCCCCACACCCTCAGGGCCCCCCCCAAACCCCTCAGGGACCCCAAAAATCCCTCAGGGACCCCCCCAAGCTCTTTGGGGACCCCCCCACACCCCCAGGGCCCCCCCAAACCCCTCAGGGACCCCAAAATCCCTCAGGGACCCCCCCCAAACTCTTCAGGGCCCCCCCAAACCCCTTCGAGACCCCCCAAATCTCCCCCGACCCCCCAAACTGCCCCCCCCTGCCATCCCTCCTTATATCTCCCCCCCCCCAACCACCCCACAGCGCCCCCAAAAGGACCCAGAGACACCCCAAATCTCCCCCGACCCCCCCCAAAATGCCCCCCCCGGACCCCTAAAAGCCCCCCAAAATCTCCCCCCCCCCCCCCCAAAACCCACCTCTGCAGCAGCAGCAGCTCCTCGTCGGTAGCGGGACGACACTGAGAACGAGATAAAAAAAATTGGGGGGGGCAGCCAGGTGTTTTGGGGGGTCCTTAGGGTTTGGGGGGGCCCCTGGCGTTGGGGGGGACCCTAAATTTTTTTTGGGGGGGCCATATTTTAAGTGGGGGGGGACACATACGCTCACCTCAACGCGGACGCAGCGCTGCGCCAACCCCAACTCCTCCAGCGTGGCCCAAGCGGCCGATAACGGCCCGGGGGGGCTGCGGGGGGGGGAAATTTTGGGGTGTAGGGGGGCACCCCAATATCCTGGGGGGGGTGTCGGGGTCGGGGGTACCCCCCCCGCCCCGTTTTTTGGGGGGATTTGGGGGTACCTCTCATCCCCAGACCCGGCGGCGAATCGCTCGTCGTAAACCAGCCCCGTCCCGGTGGGCGCCGCCGCCTCCGCCCCGAGATCCTGAGGGGGGGGGACACACCCCCCAAATATTGGGGTGCCCCCCCCCCCCCCAAATTTACCACAATCCCCCTAAGGGTGCCCCGCACCCCTCTGCCCCACCCATCGCGCAAGTGATGCAGAAATGGGGGTAACCACCCCCCCCAAAAATAAGCCCCCCCCCCACCCCCAACCCAGGGGGGACTCAGATTTTGGGGTGTTCCCCCCCCCCAAAGGACCCAGACTTGGGGGTGCCCCCCCCCAACCCCCCCACTCCAGCCAAACGACCCCCCCTCGCACCCTGAGGGACCCAAATTTTGGGGTGTCGCCCCCCCCACCCCCAAAAGAGCCCCCCCACCCCCTGGGGGACCCAGATTTTGGGGTGTCACCCCCCCCACCCCCAAAAGAGCCCCCCCCACACCCTGGGGGACCCAGATTTTGGGGTGTCGCCCCCCCCACCCCCAAAAGAGCCCCCCCCACCCCCTGGGGGAACCCAGATTTTGGGGTGTCGCCCCCCCCACCCCCAAAAGAGCCCCCCCCACACCCTGGGGGACCCAGATTTTGGGGTGTCGCCCCCCCTTCACCCCAAAAACCCCCCGCCCCCCCCAAGGGGACCCCCCCCACCCCCTGGGGGACCCAAAATTTGGGGTGTGTGTCCCCCCCCCACACCCCAATACCCCCCCCCATCTCCCAAGGGACCCAAATTTTGGGGTGCCCCCCCCCGCCCAGGTTAAGCCCCGCCTACCAGCCGCTGTAGCTCCGCCTCCAGCCCCTCCCTGCGGCTCCGGGCCCGCCCTCGGCGTTTGGCCTCCGGGAGCCCCCCCCGCTGGGGGGGGGCGCGGCGCCCCGCCCGCCCCTGGGCGGAGCCACGTTTAACCCCGCCCATTATTTTTTTCCCCTTCACAAAAAACCACGCCCACCCGCTTAAACCCCTCCCACTCCCCCCCTTCTAGCCCCGCCCCTTCTCACCATGGCAGCCGGGGGAGGGGCTGTAGCGCCGCGCGGGGAAAAGGGGGGGGGCCTGAAGGGGGGGTGCAACGGGTTAAAGGGAGAATCGAGGGAAATTTGGGGGAAAAAAAGGGGAAAAAGGGGGCACGGGGGGGGCTCCATGGGCCTGGGGGGGCCCCATGGAGCCGGGGGAGGCGGTTCGGGGGCTCCGGGGGGAGCCGGGACCGATCGCGCTCACCTGCAGCCCCGCGCGAGGCTGGCGCCGGGCGCGCGGAGATGACGTCAGAGGAACGGGGAGGGCGTGGCGACGCACGCACGGACGGGTGAGAGGCGGGGTTAGAGTCGGCGCCGCGCTGGGCGCCGCCATCTTGGGTATGTAGCGGATGGGCGTCGCCATATTGTGTGTGTAGCGGATGGGCGACGCCATCTTGGGTGTGTAGAGGATGGGCGTCGCCATCTTGGGTGTGTAGCGGAAGGGCGTCGCCATCTTGGGTGTGTAGAGGATGGGCGTCGCCATCTTGGGTGTGTAGCGGAAGGGCGTCGCCATCTTGGGTGTGTAGAGGATGGGCGTCGCCATCTTGGGTGTGTAGCGGAAGGGCGTCGCCGTCTTCGGTGTGTAGCGGATGGGCGTCGCCATCTTGGGTGTGTAGCGGAAGGGCGTCGCCGTCTTCGGTGTGTAGCGGATGGGCGTCGCCATCTTGGGTGTGTAGCGGAAGGGCGTCGCCGTCTTCGGTGTGTAGCGGATGGGCGTCGCCATCTTGGGTGTGTAGCGGAAGGGCGTCGCCGTCTTCGGTGTGTAGCGGATGGGCGTCGCCATCTTGGGTGTGTAGCGGATGGCCGTCGCCATATTGTGTGTGTAGCGGTTGGGCGCCGCCATCTTGGGTGTGTAGAGGATGGGCGTCGCCATCTTGGGTGTGTAGCGGAAGGGCGTCGCCATCTTGGGTGTGTACCGGAAGGGCGTCGCCATCTTGGGTGTGCACTGGACGGGCGCCGCCCTCTTGGAGCTCTCCCGTGGGGTAACACGGGTCAACGTGGGGTAACACGGGTAAACGTGGGGTAACACGTATTGACATGGGAATAACACGTGTCAGTATGAGATAACACGCATCAACATAACACGGAGCCTCGAACACAGATATGGGGACATGGAGGGATACGGGGGGTCGGGCAGCCCGGCTATGAGCTGCAGAGAAGATTTTGTGGGCCAGACACGGGATAACATGCAGTAACATGGGCCAACAGGGGATAACACGTGCCAACACGGGATAACACGAAGCCTCGGACATAGATACGGGGATGTGGAGGGATACGGGGGGGGGTCAGAGCACCCGTGTATGAGCCCCAGAGAAGATTCCGTGAGCCAGAACGTGGCGTAACATGTGTCAACATGGGATAACACGTGTCAATATGGGATAACACGCATCAACATGGGATAACACGGAGCCTCGGACATGGGCATGGGGACGTGGAGGGAAATGGGGGGGGGTAGGCAGCCCGGGCCAGAATCAGACCCCGGGCCCTGTGGTCCAGAACACGGGATAACATGTGATAACACGTGATAACACGTGGGAGGGCGGGGCCAGACCGTTCCATATCAGCATTTTGGGGGTGTTTCACCCCCCCCAAGGGCGTGTAACCCCCCCCCCCGAGCCCCCAGAATCCCCCCCCCCCAAATAACAACGCTTGAGCCCGATTCTGTTTCCGATACCAAAATGTATTTGGGGGGAGAGGGAAGGGGGGGCAGGGGGGGCCCCCCCAAAAAATTTAAATCTGGGTGCTGAGACCCGGGGGGGCCCCCACAGGAGTTGTGGGGGTAACGTAACCCCCCCCGGACCCCCCCAAAAAATTTCCAGTGGTTGAAAATGGTAAAAGGTGTCCGGAAAGAACGAGGGGTCCGAGGGTGTAAAGAGCAGCCGGATCTTCGTGGGGGGGTTGTGGGGGGATTTGGGGGGGTAAGGGGGGGCCCCCCACAATTGTGTCCCCCCCCGTGACCCCCCCGACGGTTCCGGGCCCCCCCCCTTGACGTCGTTTTTTTCCTTTGGACGAGACTTTGCGGTTGCGGGTTTGGATCCCGTCTTTGCGCATGGTCAGGGGACGGTTCACCTGCGGGGTTGTGGGGGGGGACACACACACACACACGCAAAAATATTATTTTGGGGGACACAGAAATTTTAGGGGGACCCCCTGGAGCCCCCCGACCCCAATCAGCGCTGAAATCGCCCCAAAATTCTCACCCCCTCCCTCCCCGCCCCGTCCCTTCCCCAAAACCCCCCATGGTGGAAGGATCCAGGATTTTGGGGGGGAGACCCAGGACTTTGGGGGACCCCATGATTTTGGGGACCCCTCCAGGAGTTTGGGGACCCCCCCAAAAATTTGGGGACCCCCCCCCCCCGGGTGCCCCCACACACCCCCCCCTTAACCCCCAGAGACCCCCCCATAACCCCCCAAAAATCCCCACTGCGGAAGGATCCAGAATTTTCCGGGGAGACTCAAGCCTTTGGGGACCCCCCCAGGATTTAGGGGACCCCCCCAAAAAATTCGGGGACCCCCCAGGTGACCCCACACCCCCCAGAGACCCCCCCAAATCCCCCGTTTGCGAGGTTAAACCTGGGCAAAGCCTCCCACGAAGGGTTTAGGGGTGCGGGGGACACACACACACACACACACGCAGGCATGCGGGAGGTTTTGGGGGGTCCCGGGGGGTTTTGGGGTGTCGCGGGGGGGTTTTGGGGGTCCCCCCACCTGGTGCAGTTTGTAGTAGAGGCCGCAGGCGTTGCAGACGGGGTCCCCGCGGGGGCTGCGGCGCCAGAGCGTGGTGGTGCTGGTCTGGCAGTTGCTGCAGACGGTGCCGGCGCGCTTGCTCACCAGCTTCAGGGAGGGGAGGGGGGGCACGGGGGAAAAATTTGGGGGGGCTCAGAGGGGTTTGGGGGGACTGGGGGGGGTTTGGGGGGACTGGGAGGGGTTTGGGGGGGACTGGGAGGGGTTTGGGGGGGAATGGGCGGGGTTTGGGGGGAATGGGCGGGGTTTGGGGGGGAATGGGAGGGGTTTGGGGGGACTGGGAGGGGTTTAGGGGGGACTGGGGGTTTTGGGGGGGAATGGGAGGGGTTTGGGGGTGACTGGGCAGGGTTTGGGGGGGAATGGGCAGGGTTTGGGGGGGAATGGGCGGGGTTTGGGGGGGAATGGGCAGGGTTTGGGGGGGAATGGGCGGGGTTTGGGGGGAATGGGCGGGGTTTGGGGGGGAATGGGCGGGGTTTGGGGGGACTGGGAGGGGTTTGGGGGGACTGGGAGGGGTTTTGGGGGGACTGGGAGAGGTTTAGGGGGACTGGGAGGGGTTTGGGGGGGACTGGGAGGGGTTTGGGGGGGAATGGGAGGGGTTTGGGGGGGACTGGGAGGGGTTTGGGGGGGAATGGGAGGGGTTTGGGGGGAATGGGCGGGGTTTAGGGGTGACTGGGGGGGGTTTGGGGGGACTGGGAGGGGTTTGGGGGGGACTGGGAGGGTTTGGGGGTGACTGGGTGGGGTTTGGGGTGACTGGGAGGGGTTTGGGGGGACTGGGAGGGGTTTAGGGGGGACTGGGAGGGGTTTGGGGGGGACTGGGAGGGGTTTGGGGGGGAATGGGAGGGGTTTGGGGGGGACTGGGAGGGGTTTGGGGGGGAATGGGCGGGGTTTAGGGGTGACTGGGCGGGGTTTGGGGGGACTGGGAGGGGTTTTAGGGGGACTGGGAGGGGTTGGGGGACTGGGAGGGGTTTGGGGGGACTGGGCGGGGTTTAGGGGTGACTGGGAGGGGTTTTGGGAGGACTGGGAGGGGTTGGGGGGGACTGGGAGGGGTTTAGGGGGGACTGGGAGGGGTTTGGGGGGAATGGGCGGGGTTTGGGGGGACTGGGTGGGGTTTGGGGGGACTGGGAGGGGTTTGGGGGGACTGGGCGGGGTTTGGGGGGGACTGGGAGGGGTTTTGGGGGGACTGGGTGGGGTTTTGGGGGGACTGGGCGGGGTTGGGGGGACTGGGTGGGGTTTGGGGGGACTGGGAGGGGTTTGGGGGGGACTGGGAGGGGTTTTGGGGGGACTGGGCGGGGTTTGGGGGGACTGGGTGGGGTTTGGGGGGACTGGGAGGGGTTTAGGGGGGACTGGGAGGGGTTTGGGGGGACTGGGCGGGTTTTGGGAGGACTGGGAGGGGTTTGGGGGTGACTGGGAGGGGTTTAGGGGGGACTGGGAGGGGTTTGGGGGGACTGGGAGGGGTTTGGGGGGGACTGGGAGGGGTTTGGGGGTGTTTTGGGGTGTTTTGGGGTGTTTCTGGGGTTTTGGGGTGTGTTTGGGGTTTTTTGGGGTGTTCTGAGATGGTGGGGGGGGTTGGGGGGGATTTTGGGGTGCTTGGGGGTGTTTTAGGGGTTTTGGGGGTGTTTTGGGTGTTTCAGGGTGTGTTTGGGTTTTTTTGGGGTGTTTGGGGCTGGTTTAGGGGGGTTTGGGGTATTTGGGGGGTTCTGGGGTATTTTGGGGGTTTGGGGGTTACTTTGGGTGATTTTGGGGTATTTTGGTGTTACTTTGGGTGATTTGGGGGTATTTTGCGGTATTTTGGGGCATTTTGGGTTACTTTGGGGGATTTTGGGGTATTGGGAGTTACTTTGGGGTATTTGGGGGGTATTTGGGGTATTTGGGGTATTTTGGGGTATTTGGGGGATTTGGGGGGTATTCGGTGGTATTTTGGGGTTATTTGGGGGTATTTTGGGGTATTTGGGGGTATTTGGGGTATTTGGGGGGTATTTTGGGGCATTTGGGGGGTATTTTGGGGTTTTGGGGGTATTTGGGGGTACTTTAGGGTATTTTGGGGGTATTTCTGGGATATTTGGGGTATTTGGGGGTTATTTTGGGGGCATTTGGGGGGTATTTTGGGGGCATTTGGGGTATTTGGGGGTACTTTGGGGGTATTTGGGGTATTTTGGGGATTTAGGGATACTTTGGGGCATTTTGGGGGTATTTGGGGGTACTTTGGGGTATTTGGGGGTATTTGGGGGTATTTGGGGGTACTTTGGGGTACTTTGGGGTATTTGGGGGTATTTGGGGGTATTTGGGGTATTAGGGGGTATTTGGTGTATTTGGGGTACTTTGGGGTATTTTGGGGTATTTGGGGGTATTTGGGGTATTTGGGGGTATTTGGGGGTACTTTGGGGGTACTTTGGGATATTTTGGGGTATTTTGGGGTACTTTGGGGTACTTTGGGGTATTTGGGGGTATTTGGGGTATTTGGGGGTATTTGGGTGTACTTTGGGGGTACTTTGGGGTATTGGGGGTATTTGGGGTATTTGGGGGTACTTTGGGGTATTGGGGTAATTGGAGGGGTATTTGGGTATTTGTGGTATTTGGGGTATTTGGGGGTATTGGGGGTATTTGGGGGTATTTGGGGTATTTGGGGGTATTTGGGGTATTTGGGGTATTGGGGGGTATTTGGGGTATTTGGGGGTATTTGGGGGTACTTTGGGGTATTTGGGGGTATTTGGGGGTATTTGGGGGTATTTGGGTATTTGGGGGTATTTGGGGGTTTTGGGGTGGGTTTTGGGGCTCACCAGACGCTTCTTGGGGCGGATGAGGGGCCGGTTGTGCCCGTTGAGGCGGTGGTAGAGCCCGCAGGCGTTGCACAGGTAATGGCCCGTCCCGTCCCGGCGCCACAGCGGCGTCGCCGTCGCCCCGCAGTTCACGCACTCCCGCGCCTCTGCCCAGCACAGACCAGTACAAACCAGTATAAACCAGTATGGACCAGTATAAACCAGTATAGACCCGCTATAAGGCATGACACACCAGCATGTACCCCCCCCGTCCACCCACTCTACCCAGTATCGGTCAATGTGGACCAGTATAAACCAATGTGGACCAGTATAAATCACTTTCAACCAGTATAAACCAGTATAAAACCATACAACCCATAGTGTAGACCAGTAGACCAGTATAAACACAAGTACAAACACCAGTACAAACCTGCTAAAACGCAACACACATCCCACCACGCACCCCCCATTCACCCACTCTACCCAGTCTCAATCAATGTGAACCAGTTTGGACCACTATAAATCACTTTTAACCAGTATAAACCAGTATGAACCAGTACAAACCAGTATAGACCAGTACAAACCAGTATAAACCAGTACAAACCTGCTACAAGGCAACACACATCCCACCACGCACCCCCCATTCACCCACTCTACCCAGTCTCAATCAATGTGAACCAGTTTGGACCAGTATAAATCACTTTTAACCAGTATAAACCAGTACGAACCAGTACAAACCGGTATAGACCAGTACAAACCAGTATAAACCAGTACAAACCTGATACAAGGCAACACACACCCCACTATACACCCCCAGTTCAGCCACTCTACCCAGTCTCAATCAATGTGAACCAGTTTGGACCAGTATAAATCACTTTCAACCAGTATAAACCAGTACAAACCAATATACACCAGCATAAACCAGTACAGACCAGTATAAACCAGTACAGATCCACTATAAGGCAACACAAACACCACCGTACACCCCCCGTTCACCCACTCTACCCAGTATCAATCGATGTGAACCAGTTTGGACCAGTATAAACCACTTTTGACCAATATAAACCAGTACAAACCAGTATACACCAGTATACACCAGTACAGAGCCACTATAATGCGGCACACCCCCCCGTACCCCAGCACGCACCCCCCGTTCAGCCACTCCCCCCAGTATCCCCCAGTATAAACCAGTACAGATGTCTCTGGAACAATGTAAACCAGTATAAACCAGTATAAACCACTATGAAACAGCCCAAACCAGTATAAACCAGTATACACCACTACAGACCAGTATAATGAGCATCCCAACATGCCCTCACGGCCTCTACGCTCTGCCCAGTATCAACCAGTATAAACCAGTATAGCTCAACATACACCAGTATAGAAGAACTATAGACCAGTGTAAACCAGTATAAACCAGTATAAACCAGTATAAACCAGTATAAACCAGTATAAACCAATACGGGGTAGCGCGAGGCACTGGGCAACCCAGTGCGCACCCCCAGGCCTACACCTCTGCCCAGTACATCCCAGTATAAACCAGTACAGATCGATATTAAGCCAGTACCAACAACCAGTACTGACCAGTATGGACCAGTACAAACCAGTATGGACCAGTACAAGCCACTGCCCACCCCCAGCTCAGCTGCTTCTGCACCTCCACCCAGTATAAACCAGTATAAACCAGTAAAAGGGGCCCAGTATCAATCAGTACAAACCAGTATGAACCAGTACAGTCCAGTATGTGTCCCAGTACGCACCAGTACAGACCAGTACAAGCCCTCGGTATGCACCAGTGCAGGCCAGTATGACCCCAGCATGCACCAGTACACACCAGTATGACCCCAGTACACACCAGTCCATCACAGTATGACCCCAGTATGCCCCAGTACACCCCAGTATGCCCCCCCCACCCCAGTCCCTCCCAGTATGACCCCAGTCTGTCCCAGTATGATCCCAGTATGACCCCAGTCCCTCCCTGTCTGACCCCAGTATGACCCCATCCCATCCCAGTCCCTCCCAGTCCATCCCAGTATGACCCCAGTCCCTCCCAGTATGACCCCAGTATGATCCCAGCCCATGCCAGTCCCTCCCAGTCCATCCCAGTATGACCCCAGTCTGTCCCAGTCCATCCCAGTATGACCCCAGTCCATCCCAGTATGACCCCAGTCCATCCCAGTCCCTCCCAGTATGACTCCAGTCCCTCCCAGTATGACCCCAGTCTGTCCCAGTCCATCCCAGTATGACCCCAGTCCCTCCCAGTCTATCCCAGTCCATCCCAGTATGACCCCAGTCCCTCCCAGTTCATCCCAGTATGACCCCAGTCCTTCCCAGTCCCTCCCAGTATGACCCCAGTCCCTCCCAGTTCATCCCAGTATGACCCCAGTCCCTCCCAGTATGACCCCAGTCCCTCCCAGTCTATCCCAGTCCATCCCAGTATGACCCCAGTCCCTCCCAGTTCATCCCAGTATGACCCCAGTCCTTCCCAGTCCCTCCCAGTATGACCCCAGTCCCTCCCAGTCCATCCCAGTCCTTCCCAGTATGACCCCAGTCCCTCCCAGTCCATCCCAGTCCTTCCCAGTATGACCCCAGTCCCTCCCAGTATGACCCCAGTCCCTCCCAGTCCATCCCAGTCCTTCCCAGTATGACCCCAGTCCCTCTCAGTATGGCCCCAGTCCCTCCCAGTCCATCCCAGTATGACCCCAGTCCCTCCCAGTATGACCCCAGTCCCTCCCAGTCCATCCCAGTCCTTCCCAGTATGACCCCAGTCCCTCTCAGTATGGCCCCAGTCCCTCCCAGTCCATCCCAGTCCTTCCCAGTATGACCCCAGTCCCTCCCAGTATGACCCCAGTCCCTCCCAGTCCATCCCAGTCCTTCCCAGTATGACCCCAGTCCCTCC
>NC_134075.1:185726-219070 GCF_965140245.1 Athene noctua
TTTTGGGGTCCCCTGACCCCCCATTCCCCCCCCCCAAATACATTAATCCCCGGGGGGGGGGTGTCACAAAGGTGTTCATAAACCTATAACGATCCATAAGCGCCTCTGTAAGTTCAAGGGGGGGCTTGGCTATTCCCCATCAATTTTGGGGTTCCCTGACTCCCCCTTTTTTTTTTTTTTTTTTTTTAATTCCCCCCCCCGCCAGGAAAAGCCGTAGGTTCAGTAGGGGGTTACATCGCCGGCAGCGCTACCTTGGTGGACGCCGTGAGATCTTTGGGGGCCGGATTTATTTTTACCACAGCGTTACCCCCCGCCGTAGCCGCGGGGGCTTTGGCTTCCTTTAAAAATTTTGGGGGGGCCCGAGGGGGGGTCGTTGAGACGCACCCACCAACGTCACGCCAAACACCTTCGCCTCCTCCTCAAAGACCGTGGCTTGCCCGTCGTCCTTGTCCCAGCCACATCGTCCCCGTTTTGGTAAAATTTGGGGCTGTAAAAGTATAATTTTTTTTTTTTTTTTTTTTTTGGGGGGGGGGGGAGGAATTCTATGGAAATTTTGGGGTGCCCTGACCCTCCCTCTATAAAATATTTGGCGCCAGGGAGGCGCATACGAGGATCTGGGGGGGTCTGGGGGGTTCGGGGGGGGTTCGGGGGGGGGTGTGGGGTAATTTTGGTTTTGGGGGTCCAAGTGAGGGTTTTTGGGGGTCCCTGACCCCCCCATTTTCCCCCAAAAAATATATTTTAGCATCGGGGTGGGGGGGGGAACATATAAGGGTCTATAGGGGGCTGTGGGGATCCATAAGGGTCTGGGGGGGTTCAGGGGGGGTTTGGGGGGATCCGAGGGGGATTTTGGGGGTTCAGGGGGATTTTTGGGTCCCCTGACCCCCCCATTTTCCCCCAAAAAAATACTTTGGGCACCGGGGGGGTCATACAATAATCTATAGGGGTCTATGGGGATCCGTAAGGGTCTATGGGGGTCCTCAGGGGTCTGGGGGGGTTCAGGGGGGGTTGGAGTTAATTTGGGGGGTTCAGGGGGGATTTTGAGGTCCCCTGACCCCCCCATTTCCCCCAAAAAATTACTTTGGGCACCGGGGGGGTCGTGTAAGCATCTATAGGGGTCTATGAGGATCCATAAGGGTCTGGGGGGGTTCAAGGGGGGTTTGGGGATCCAAGGGGGATTTTGGGGGTTCAGGGGGGGATTTTGGGGTCCCCTGACCCCCCCTTTCCCCCCCAAAAAAATGTTTGGGGGCACCAGGGGGGTGTTGGGGGGGTGGGGTGGGGTGTACAAGCATCTATAGAGGCCTATGAGGATCCATAGGGGTCGGGGGGGGGGGTGTCAGGGTTTTTGGGGTCTCCCAGGTGGATTTTTGGGGTGATTCTTTGTCTTTTTGGGGGTGCAGGTGGGTGACGCCGAGGCCAACACCCGCCTGAGCCGCCTGTTGCTGGAGGACCACGGGCTGTACGTTCAGGCCATCAACCACCCCACGGTCCCCCGGGGGCGGGAGGTGCTGAGGTTGGCGCCCACCCCCCACCACAGCCCCCCCATGATGGAGAATTTGGCTGGTGGGTTGTTTGGGGGGGTCATGGGGGGGTTTTGAGGGGATCTGGGGGGATTTGGGGGGGTCATGGGGGGGGTTTGGGGAGGATGGGAGGGGTTTGGGGGGGATCTGGGGGGGTTTTGGGGGGGTCATAGGGGGGTTGAGGGGGATGTGGGGGGGTTTGGGGGGACCTGGGGGACCTTGGGGGGGTCATGGGGGGGTTTTGGGGGGGATGTGGGGGGGTTGGGGGTCATGGGAGGGTTTGGGGGGTTGGGGGGTCATGGGGGGTTTTGAGGGAATGTGGGGGGTTTGGGGGGGTCATGGGGGGGTTTGAGGGGATCTGGGGGGATTTGGGGGGTCATGGGGGGGGTTGGAGGGATCTGGGGTTTTTGGGGGGGTCATAGGGGGGTTGAGGGGGATGTGGGGGTGTTTGGGGGGACCTGGGGGGGCTTGGGGGGGTCATGGGGGGGTTTTGGGGGGATGGGGGGGGTTTTGGGGGGGTCATGGGGGGGGTACATGGAGAAGTTTGGGGGGGGGACACAGTGCTGGTAGCCGGGGGGGGGCGGGGACAACAACACACAGAGCAACCCCCAGGGATGGAGTTTGGGGGGGTCCCTGTGTCCCCCTTTAACCCCCCCCCCGTGTGTGTCTGTGTCCCCCCCCAGACCGCCTGTCGCAGTGTTGGGGGGCCCTGGGTCTCCCCCGAGAAGCCCCCCCGGGTCCCTCCTGCTCCTCCTGTCACCGGCCCCTCCACTTCACCCTCATGAGCGACTGGGAACGGCAACACTTCCAGCCCGGGGGGGTCCCCGTCATGGCCTGACCCCCCCCCCCAAAAAAAAACACCCCCAAAAAACCCCCAGAAACACCCACCCCCCCCCAAAACTCCTGCTTCCTCCCAGTGCTCCCAGTTCCGGCCAATAAACCATTATGGGGGTGACTGGGGGACTCTGGGTCATTCTTTTTTTGCCGGGGGGGGGGCCCTGGGGGATGTGTGGGCCCCCCCCTCAAAAAAAAGCCCCAAAATTCAGCCCCCCCACCCCAAAAAAACCCCAAAATATCCACACCCCCTCCCCAAACTCCTGCCTCCTCCCAGTGCTCCCAGTTCCGGCCAATAAACCATTATGGGGGTGACTGGGGACTCTGGGTCGTTCTTTTTTTGCCGGGGGGGGGGGCCCTGGGGGATGTGTGGGCCCCCCCCCTCAAAAAAAAGCCCCAAAATTCAGCCCCTCCACCCCAAAAAACCCCCAGAAATATCCACACCCCCCTCCCCAAACCCCTTCCTCCTCCCAGTTCTCCCAGTTCCAGCCAATAAACCATTATGGGTGTAACCCTGGGCAAGTTTTTTTCCGGGGGGGCCCCCTGAGGTACCTGTGGGGGCCCCCCCCTTCGAATTTCCCCCCCCCGGACCCCCTGGGGCGGGTGGAGGCACACCCCCCCCCCCTTATCAAGATTTTTGGGGAATGAGGAAGGAATTTATGAGCCACTCCCCCCCCCCCCCGGAAAAAAAGGGGGGGCCCCCCACCCCCCCCAATATGTAGGGCCCCCCCCGCACCTTATGACGTCACATCGCAGTGGGGGGGCCCCCCCTATGCTGAGACCTGGGGGTAAAAATAAGGGGGGGGGGGTGGACACCTGCGTGGCCTGAGGGTAAAAAGGGGGGGGGGGGGGGGCGTTTCCCAGTGGCTCCCACCCCCTCCCAGTTTGCCCAGTTTCCCCGTGGCCTCTCCCAGTGCTGCCAGGGAGCGGCTTTGCTGGGGTGACTGGGAAGTGGGGGCCAACTGCGACCCCCCCCCCCCCCCCCCCAAAAATATCCAACAAACCCCGAAGCTCGGGAACGCCCCAACGGCTCATGGAGGTACGAGGGGGGGGGCTTTACACCCCCTTACCCCACCCTTACACCCCCCTTACCACCCTTACAACCCCCTTTCACCCCTTTAAATCCCCTTTCCCCATCTTACACCCCCCTTACACCCCTTTACACCCCTTAAACCCCCTTACACTTCTCTTACACCCCTTACACCCCCTTAAATCCCCTTACACCCCCTTACACCCCCATTACACCCGCTTACCTCTCCTTACACCCCCTTACACGCCTTTACACTCCCCCTTACACCCCCCTTACACCCATTTACACCACCTTACACCCCCTTACCGCCCATTACACGCCTTTACACTTGCCGCCCTTACACCTCCATACCCCCCTTACACCTCTCTTACACCCTCTTACACCCCTTTACACTCCCCATTGCACCCCACTTTAGCCAAATCCCTCCCTCACACCCCCTTACACCCTCCTTACACCCCCTTACACCCCCTAATACACCTTTATGCTCCCCCTTACACCCCCTTTACCCAAATCCCGCCCTTACACCCCCTTACACCCCACTTACACCCTCTTACACTCCCCCTTAACCCCCCCTTTACCCATATCCCCCCTTACACCCCCTTACACCCCCCTTACACCCCCTAATACCCCTTCATGCTCCCCCTTCCACCCCCTTTGCCCAAATCCCGCCCTTACACCCCATTACACCCTCCTTACACCCCATTACACCCCCAATATACCTTTATGCTCCCCCTTACACCCCCCTTTACCCAAATCCCACCCTCACACCCCTTTACACCCCCTTACACCCCCTTACACCCCCTAATACCCTTCATGCTCCCCCTTACACCCCCCTTTGCCCAAATCCCGCCCTTACACCCCCTTACACCCTCCTTACACCCCCTAATACCCCTTCATGCTCCCCCTTACACCCCCCTTTGCCCAAATCCCGCCCTTACACCCCTTACACCCCCTTACACCCCTAATACCCCTTCATGCTCCCCCTTACACCCCCCTTTGCCCAAATCCCGCCCTTACACCCCCTTACACCCCCTTACACCCCCTTCCACCCCGTCTCCACCCCCCTAACCCCCTCCCCATCTCCCCACAGCCCCCCACTCCCCCCCCGCCCACCCCTTGGCCCCCCCGCGACGCCGCCCTGGCAGCGGCCGAAGTCGCCATCTTGGCCCTCGTCCTCGCCTTGGCCTTGGGGGCAACGCCTTGGTCCTTACACCCCCTTACACCCCCTTACACCCCCTTACACCCCCTTACACCCCCTTACACTCCTTTACACCCCCTAATACCCCTTCATGCTCCCCCTTACACCCCCCTTTACCCAAATCCCGCCCTTACACCCCACTTACACCCTCTTACACTCCCCCTTAAGCCCCCCTATACCCATACCCCCCTTACCCCCCCTTACACCCCCTTACACCCCCTTACACCCCCTTATACCCCTTTATGCTCCCCCTTACACCCCCTTACACCCCCTTACACCCCCCTTACACTCCTTTACACCCCCAAATACCTCTTTATGCTCCCCATTTACACCCCCCTTTACCCAAATCCCGCCCTCACACCCCCTTACACCCCCTTACTCCTTTACACCCCCTAATACCCCTTCATGCTCCCCTTACACCCCCCTTTGCCCAAATCCCCTCCTCACACCCCCTTACACCCCCTTACACCCCACTTACACCCCCTAATACCCCTTTATGCTCCCCCTTACACCCCCCCTTTACCCAAATCCCGCCCTCACACCCCCTTACACCCCCTTACACTCCTTTACACCCCCTAATACCCCTTCATGCTCCCCCTTACACCCCCCTTTGCCCAAATCCCCTCCTCACACCCCCTTACACCCCCTTACACCCCCCTTACACCCCCTAATACCCCTTTATGCTCCCCCTTACACCCCCCTTTACCCAAATCCCGCCCTCACACCCCCTTACACCCCCTTACACCCCCTTACACCCCCTAATACCCCTTCATGCTCCTCCTTACACCCCCCTTTGCCCAAATCCCGCCCTTACACCCCCTTACACCCCCTTACACTCCTTTACACCCCCTAATACCCCTTCATGCTCCCCCTTACACCCCCCTTTGCCCAAATCCCCTCCTTACACCCCCTTACACCCTCCTTACACCCCATTACACCCCCAATATACCTTTATGCTCTCCCTTACACCACCCTTTACCCAAATCCCGCCCTCACACCCCCTTACACCCCCTTACACCCCCCTTACACCCCCTAATACCCCTTTATACTCCCCCTTCCACCCCCCTTTGCCCAAATCCCGCCCTTACACCCCCTTACACCCCCTTACACCCCCTTCCACCCCATCTCCAC
This sequence comes from Athene noctua, assembly GCF_965140245.1. NCBI lineage: Eukaryota > Metazoa > Chordata > Aves > Strigiformes > Strigidae > Athene > Athene noctua. The sequence continues at coordinate 191,437 of NC_134075.1, forward strand.
CCCCCTAACCCCCTCCCCATCTCCCCACAGCCCCCCACTCCCCCCCCGCCCACCCCTTGGCCCCCCCGCGACGCCGCCCTGGCAGCGGCCGAAGTCGCCATCTTGGCCCTCGTCCTCGCCTTGGCCTTGGGGGGCAACGCCTTGGTCCTTTGGGCCTTGAGCCCCCGCGGCGCCAGGCCCGGGGCGGGGGCCCCTTCCCGCCGCCCGGCGCCGCCGTTACGCCGTTACCTCCGACACCTCAGCGTGGCCGACCTGGGGGTGGCGGGGGGCCAGGTGCTCCCCCAACTCCTCTGGGACGTCACCGACCGCTTCCGGGGTCCCGACGTCCTCTGTCGCCTCACCAAGTACCTCCAGGGCGTCGCCATGTTTGCCCCGGCCTACGTGGCGGTAGCCATGGCCTACGATCGCCATCGGGCTATCTGTAGGCCTTTGGGGAGCGCGGGGGGGGGGACGACGACGAGGAAGAGGGGGAAGAGGTTGGCGGGGTGCTGGGGGTGGGGACGGGGGGGTACTGGGGGTACTGGGGATACTGGGGAGAGGGTGAGGAGACCGGTTGGGTGCTGGGGGTGGGGGTGTGGGGATGATGGGGGTACTGGGGATACTGGGGAGAGGGTGAGGAGACCGGTTGGGTGCTGGAGGTGGGGGTGTGGGGATGATGGGGGTACTGGGGATACTGGGGAGAGGGTGAGGAGACCGGTTGGGTGCTGGGGATGGAGGCGTGAGGACACTGGGGATACTGGGGATAGAGCAAAGAAACCAGTTGGGTGCTGGGGACAGGGACACGGGGACACTGGGGATACTGGGGACAGAGCAACGAGACCAGTTGGGTGCTGGGGGTGGGGGCGTGGGGATGCTGGGGGTACTGGGGATACTGGGAATAGGGTACAAGGACCAGTTGGGTGCTGGGGACAGAGACATGGGGACACTGGGGACACTGGGGACAGGGCAAGGAGACCAGTTGGGTGCTGGGGGTGGAGGTGTGGGGACACTGGGGATACTGGGGACACTGGAAAGGGGGTACAGGAACCAGTTGGGTGCTGGGAACAGGGACATGGGGACACTGGGGACACTGGGGACAGGGCGAGGAGACCAGTTGGGTGCTGGGGATGGAGGCGTGGGGACACTGGGGACACTGGGAATGGCCCGTGGGGACACGTCGGGTGCTGGGGATGGAGCTGTGGGGACACTGGGGACACTGGGGACGGCCCGTGTGGCCCCAGCGGGTGTTGGGGACACGGGGACAGCGGGGATGGGGCTCAGGGCCGCAGGGACACTTGGGACGGCACGTGGGAACCCGCCGGGTGCTGGGGACAAGGGGACAGCGGGGACACGGAGTCCCCCCTGTGCCCCCCAGCGCCCCCCATGTCCCCAACACCCCGTGTCACCCCAGTGCCACCAAGTCCCAACGGCACCCCGATGTCCCCAACCCCCCCAATGTCCCCAACCCTCTGTGTCACCCCAATGTCCCCAACCCCTCCGATGTCCCCAACCCCTCTGATGTCCCCAACCTCCTGTGTCACCCCAGTGCCACCAAGTCCCAATGGCACCCCGATGTCCCCAACCCCCCCAATGTCCCCAACCCTCCGTGTCACCCCAATGCCGATGTCCTCGGGCCCCCGTGTCCCCCTGATGTCCCCGTCACCCCCTTCCTCCCCCCAGATACCCACGGGGTCCTTGTCACGGGCCACCACGGAGGAGGCTCCGGCCACCGTGGCGGGGGCTTGGGCCACCACGGGAGGGTCTCGGGCCACCAAGGGAGGGTCTTGGGACACTAAGGGGAGCTCTCAGGCCACCAAGGTTGGGTCTCGGGCCACTACGGGGTGGTCTTGGGCCAGCATAGGGTGGTCATGGGCCACCATAGGGTGGTCATGGGCCACCATGGGTTGGGCACAAGCCACCATAGGGTGGTCGCAAGCCACGACGGGGTGGTCTCAGGCCACTCTGGAGTGGTCTCGGGCCACCATGGGGTGGTCTTGGGCCACCATGACGTGCGCTCAAGCTACCGTGTGTTGGGCCCGGGCTACGGCGAGGTGGGCTCGGGCTGGCGTGGGGTGGGCTCGCTCGGCCGCCGGGTGGGCTCGCTCGGCCGTGGGATGGGCACGGGGCCGTTGGGATCCGTTGGCCACCGCTTGGACCTTGGCCTTGCTCTTTGGGTTGCCCCAAGTTGGGATTTTTGGGCAACGAGAAGTCGGGGCCGGCGAGGAGGATTGTTGGGCTACCTTCGTCCAACCGTGGGGAGCCCGGGCTTACGTCACCTGGGTGGCTTTGGCGGTGTTGGTGGCCCCGGCGGTGTTGCTGGGGGGGTTGCAGGTGGCGGTGACGCGAGCCCTGGGCCCGCGGGGACAACGGGGGACGTTGGGTCGGGCGCGGGCCAAGAGTCACCGGATGGCGCTGGTGGTCTTGGGGGTCTACGTGGGGTGCTGGGCCCCCTTCTTCTGCGCCCAACTGTGGGCGGTCTGGGACCCCCGGGCGCCCGTGGAAGGTGAGGGGACGTGGGGACACGGCGGGGGGACATTGGGGGGGGGACGTGGGGGCGCAGAAACATGGGGACATTGGGGACATGGAGGGGACATGGGAGGGACACGGGGACACGGGAGGGACATTGGGGGGACATGGGGACACGGGGGGATATGGGGGGACATGGAGGGGACAGGGGGGACATGGGGACACATGGGAAGGACATGGGGGGACATGGGGGCACGGTGGGGGACATGTGGGGACGTTGGGGGGACATGGGGACACGGTGGGGGACGTGGGGACATTGGGGGGACATGGGGACACAGAAACATGGGGACGTGGGGGGACATGGGGACAAGGGGGGATATGGGGGGACATGGAGGGGACATGAGAAGGACATGGGAGGGACATGGGGACACGGGGACACAGGGTGGGGATGTGTGGGGACATTGGGGCAACATTGGGGGGACATTGGGGGACATGGAGGGGACATGGGGGGTCAGGGGGACGTGTGGGGACATAGGGGGACATGGGGACACAGAAACATGGGGACATTGGGGACATGGGGGACATGGAGGGGACATGGGAGGGACATGGGGACACGGGAGGGACATTGGGGGGACATGGGGACACGGGAGGGACATTGGGGGACGTGGGGACGTGGGGACACGGCAGGGGACATGGAGGGGACATGGGGATGTGAGGACGTGGGGAGGGACGTGGAGGGACATTGGGGGGACATGGGGACACGGAAACATGGGGACAAAGGGGGACATGGGGGGACATGAGGGACATGGGAGGGACATGGGGACGTGGGGACATGGGGTTCAGCTGGGGACACGGGGACGTGGGGACAAAGACAACCCCAGGGTGACCCCAAGTGCCATTTGGTGACTCTGTGTGTGTCCCCATGCACTCCCATGTCCCCCCAATGTCCCCCCATGTCCTCAATGTCCCCCCATGTCCCCTCATATCCCCATATCACCATGTCCGCATACCCCCAACATCCCCCTCCATGTCCCCAATGTCCCACCCCATGTCCCCAACATCCCCTCCATGTCCCCAACGTCCCCCCCATGTCCCCAACATCCCCCTCCATGTCCCCAACATCCCCCCATGTCCCCAACGTCCCCCCCATGTCCCCAACATCCCCCTCCATGTCCCCAACGTCCCCCCCATGTCCCCAACATCCCCCTCCATGTCCCCAACATCGCCCCTCATGTCTCCAACACCCCCCCAATGTCCCAAACATCCCCCCCATGTCCCCAACGTCCCACCCCATGTCCCCAACACCCCCCCCAAATGTCCCCAATGTCCCCCCCTCAATGTCCCCAGGCCCGGCCTTCACCATCCTGATGCTCCTGGCCAGCCTGACCAGCTGCACCAACCCCTGGATTTACGCCGCCTTCAGCACCAGCCTGTCCCGGGCCATGGGCCGCATCCTCTGCCCCTGCCGACGGGGGCCTTCCTCCCCTCCCTCCTCCTCCTCCTCACGCCCCCAAAGCCTCGCACGAGGCCCTCGAGGCGCCGCCGTCAAATCGGACTGAAACCCCCCCCCCCCCCCCAAACTCTCTTTAAGACTCAACGGGAGTTGTAGAAAACCGGAAGTGAGAAACTCATCGATATTCATCGTTATTCTCCCCCCCCCCCCCCAATTATTCATGGATTTCACAGGAAAAACTCATCAATATTCGTCATTATTCCCCAAAACGATAAATGTAAAAACCCATCGATATTCACCATTAGGCGAAGAAATAATTAAGGCTTTTCCCGGAACTCATTAAAATATGTAAATGACCCTCTCGTACGTGTCGAAGTTATTGGGTAAAATTTGGGGGTCCTGCAGCGGGGGTCTTCATCATGGCGTCCCATCGTCTTCATCATGGTGTCCAATCGTCTTCATCATGGCGTCCCATTGTCTTCATCATGGCGTCCAATTGTCTTCATCATGGCATCCAATCATCTTCATCATGGCGTCCAATCGTCTTCATCATGGCGTCCCATTGTCTTCATCATGGCGTCCCATTGTCTTCATCATGGCGTCCAATCGTCTCCATCATGGCGTCCCATTGTCTTCATCATGGTGTCCCATCGTCTTCATCATGGCATCCAATCGTCCCCATCATGGCGTCCCATTGTCTTCATCATGGCGTCCCATTGTCTTCATCATGGCGTCCAATCGTCTTCATCATGGCATCCAATCGTCTCCATCATGGCGTCCCATTGTCTTCATCATGGCGTCCCATTGTCTTCATCATGGCGTCCAATCGTCTTCATCATGGCGTCCCATCGTCTTCATCATGGCATCCAATCGTCTTCATCATGGCGTCCCATCGTCTTCATCATGGCGTCCAATCGTCTTCATCATGGCTTCCAATTGTCTTCATCATGGCGTCCGATCATCTTCATCATGGCGTCCCATCGTCTTCATCATGGCGTCCAATCGTCTTCATCATGGCGTCCAATCGTCTTCATCATGGCTTCCAATTGTCTTCATCATGGCGTCCGATCATCTTCATCATGGCGTCCCATTGTCTTCATCATGGCGTCCAATCGTCTTCATCATGGCGTCCAATCGTCTTCATCATGGCGTCCCATCATCTTCATCATGGCGTCCCATCATCTTCATCATGGCGTCCAATTGTCTTCATCACGGTCTCCCATAGTCTTCCTCACGGTCTCCAACCATCTTCATCGTGGCGCCCGTAGTCTTCCTCACGGTCTCCAATCCCCTTCCTCCCAGCCTCCCACGCCCTTCCTCAGTGGCCGCGCTCTTCCTCCCGCCACCACCCTGCGGGTGCCCCCGGCCACTCGCCCTCTGTCCCCCCGGTGGCCATTTCCGGGGCTGGGTGGCCCCGACGGCTCTTTGTCCCCCCCCGGGGCCGGGCCGGGCCCCGCCGGGGGCGGTTGGCGGCTCCGAGTTAATCTGTCACCGATGTTCCCTCAGTCCCGGTTTCCATTAACCGCCAGGCCCAGGCCAGGGTGTGGTTTGGAATTTTTTATGAATAATTTGCATTTTTTATCAGTGATAACATCAGCAACCAACGGTAATTTAAATGGCTTAGAGAATAAATTTCATTTATGTAATTATTAACTTAGGATTGGCAACTAAACGGCTTTCAACTAAATACCTTTTAACCAAATACCCTTGAACTAACTACCCTTGAACTAACTACCCTTGAACTAATTACTCTTGAACTAACTACCCTTGAACTAATTACCCTTGAACTAACTACCCTTGAACTAACTACCCTTGGAGTAGGTCCTTCCTAACTAAATGCCTTACAACCAATTACTCTTGAACTAACTACCCTTGAACTAACTACCCTTGAACTAACTACCCTTGAACTAAGTCCTTCTTAACTAAATGCCTTACAACCAATTACTCTTGAACTAACTACCCTTGAACTAACTACCCTTGAACTAAGTCCTTCTTAACTAAATGCCTTACAACCAATTACTCTTGAACTAACTACCCTTGAACTAACTACCCTTGGAGTAAGTCCTTCCTAACTAAATGCCTTACAACTAATTACTCTTGAACTAGCTACCCTTGAACTAACTACCCTTGAACTAACTACCCTTGAACTAAGTCCTTCTTAACTAAATGCCTTACAACCAATCACTCTTGAACTAACTACCCTTGAACTAACTACCCTTGAACTAAGTTCCTTTTAACTAAATATCTTCCAACTAATTACTCCTGAACTACTCTTTAACTAACTACCCTTTACCTAACTACCCTTTAAGTCCCTCTTAACTAAATACCTTCCAACTACTCTTGAACTACTCTTAAACTGTAACTAAGTCCCTCTAAACTAAATGCCTTACAACTGATTACTCTTGAACTAACTACCCTTGAACTAACCACCCTTTAACTAAGTCCCTCTTAACTAAATACCTTCCAACTAATTACTCTTGAACTACTCTTGAACTAACTACCCTTTAACTACTCTTTAACTAAGTCCCTCTTAACTAAACGCCTTACAACTAATTACTCTTGAACTAACTACCCTTGAACTAGCTACCCTTTAACTAACCACCCTTTAACTAACCACCCTTTAACTAAGTCCCTCTTAACTAAATACCTTCCAGCTAATTACTCCTTAACTACGTTCTGATTACTCTTTAATCACCTTTTAACTAATTACCTTTTAACTAATGCTCTCCTAACTACTCCTTAACTCACCACCTTTTAACTAATTACTTGTTAACTCACCACCTTTTAACTAATTACTGCTTAACTAACCCCTTCTCCCTCCCCCCCTCTCCCCCTCTCTTTCCATCCCAATTTAACGATCCCCCCCTCCCTTCGTTAGCGCCGTTAATCACTTTTAATCATTTAATTTCTCGCTCCCCCAGCCCAGACGCTCGAGGCTGTCGGGGCCCGACCCTTTCCCTCCGTTTCACGAACCCAAAATTTCACTTTCTAACCCCAAAAATCCCGTTTCGAAACCCAATCCCGTTTTTACCATTTTCACCCCTCTCCCAAACTTTTTATTTTATTTTTGATTCTTTTTAAACAAATCGGGTAAAAGGAAGAGGGAGGGGACACAAGGGGAAGGGTCTCTCCCCGCATCCCCGTTAAAAAAATCCCCTAAAACCGCGAATTTTCGGGGGAAAAAAAAAAAAAATTTAAAAATTTCAGGCGATCTTCGCCCTCCCCATGGCGGCCGCCCCGTTGCCACAGCGACAAGACACGCCCCCTTCCCCCCGTTCCCATAGCAACGGGACGGCCCATTTCCTCCCTCCCCCCCTTTTTTACCTCCACATTGGTACGTCCCACGCGGCGCCACCAATCAAACACCGCGATGGGCGGAGCCCCGCACGCCAATCACCGTCCTAACGCAACGCCCGGAAGAGGCGGGGCTAATCGGCAGAGTGACGGCGGAAAGAACCAATCGGCGAAGCGTATCGCCGTGTCCCTCCGCGGCTGCCGTAGCGGCCGCTTTTCCCGCCCTCCCGGGGCCGTTTTTCCCCCCCCCCCGGGTCGTTTTTCCCCGTTTTTTTTTCGCCCCCCCGCCCCCGTTTATCCGTTTAACCGCCGCCATGGGCTTCCTGAAGCTCATCGAGATCGAGAATTTTAAATCCTACAAGGGCCGACAGATCATCGGGCCCTTCCGCCGCTTCACCGCCATCATCGGCCCCAACGGCTCCGGTGAGGCCCCGGGGGGGCGCAGGGGGGGGGTGTAGGCCCCGCCGCTTCTCCCCGGGGGGGAGACCCTCTCCCATAATGCACAGCGCGGAGGGGGTGTCCCCTTCATCCCCCCCATTTCATCCTCCCGCCCTATTTTGGGGAGGGGAGGGGGGGCAGTGTCTCCCCTATTTTCCTCTCCCGCCATTACCAGGGGTCCCCTCACCCCCCCCCCCCCATAAGGCCTGGGGGTCCCCCACAAGCCTTGGGGTGTGGCTTCTGCCCCCCCCCCCTCCCCACGCCTCAATCCTAGGGGTGCTCCTTCACCCCCCCTCAACCCCTGGGGTCCCCCCCTCAAGCCTTGGGGTGCCCCCACCTCCCCCTTTTCCTCCTCCCACTCTATTTTGGAGGGTGTCTCCTCCATTCACCCTTTCTCCAGCCCACCCCCCCCCTTTCTCAGGGGTCCCCCCTCAAATTTTGGGGTCCCCCCCTCAAGCTTTTAGGTCCCCCTAAAGCCTTGGGGTCCCCCCCACCTCCCCCTTTTCCTCCTCCCCTCTACTCTGGAGAGCATCTCCCTTCTTCACACCCTCCCCCCTCAATCCCAGGGGTCCCCCCTCAATCCCAGGGGTGCCCCTTCACCCCCCCTCAAACCCTGGGGGTCCCCCTAAAGCCTTGGGGTGCCTCCATCTCCCCCTTTTCCTCCTTCCACCCTACTCTAGAGGGTATCTCCTTCCTTCACACACCCCCCCATTCTTGGGGGTGTCCCCCCATTTCTCAGGGGTCCCCTGTCAAACTTTAGGGTTCCCCTTCAAGCTTTTGGGTCCCCTTAAAGCTTTGGGGTCTCCCCCACCTCCCTCTTTTTCTCCTCCCCCCTACTCTGGAGGGCATCTCCCTCCTTCACCTTCCCCCCCATTCTCAGGGGTGTGACCCCCATTCTCAGGGGTCCCTCCTCAAGCCTTGGGGTCCCCCTCAAGCTTTGAGGTGCCCCCAACTCCCCTTTCTCCTCCTCCCACCCTATTTTGGAGGGTGTCTCCCCCCATTCCCAGGGGTGCTCCCCCCATTCCCAGGGGTCTCCCCTCAAACTTTGGGGTCCCCCCTCAACCCCTGGGGTCCCCGCACCTCTCTTTTTTCCTCCTCTCCCCCTATTCTGGAGGGCGTCTCCCCCGTTCCCTCTTCCTCCAGCCTCCCTCCCTCACCCCCCCCCCCCTCCCCATTCCCAGGGGTGCCTCCCCCATTCCCAGGGTTCCCCCCCTCAAACTTTGGGGTGCCCCCACCTCCCCCTTTTCCTCCTCCCCCCCCTATTTTAACCCACTCCCCCTCCCTCCATCCTTTCCCTCTCCCCTACCCCAACATCTCCCCCTTGATGACTCAGATTCCCCCTTCACCCCCATTTCACCTCCTTATGTCCATGTCCCCCCCCCGCCAAACCCCGCTTTAGGTAAATCCAACCTGATGGACGCCATCAGCTTCGTTTTGGGGGAAAAAACGAGTAATTTGCGAGTCAAAACCCTGCGGGATCTGATCCACGGGGCTCCCGTGGGCAAACCTGCAGCCAGCCGGGCCTTTGTCAGCATGGTTTACTCCGAGGAAGGCGCCGAGGATCGCACCTTCGCCCGCGTTATCGTGGGTATGAAAACGGGGGGGACACGTTCTGGGGGGTGAGTTCACGTTCTGGGGACGGATGCTCTGACCCACCCCCCCCCCCCCCTTCAAAATCCCCCCTGTGGTGTAGGCAGCTCCTCTGAGTATAAGATCAATAACCGGGTGGTGCAGCTGAGCGAGTACAGCGAGGAGCTGGAGAAGTTGGGGATCCTCATCAAAGCCCGGAATTTCCTCGTTTTTCAGGTTGGTTTCGGGGGGCGGGGTGGGGGGGGGGGGTATGGGAGGGTTTAAGGGGTTTTAGAGGGGGTTTGGGGAGGTATGGGGGGGGTGTTGGGGTGTTATATGGGGGTTATATGTGGGTTTGGGGGGGTTATATGGGGGTTTGGGGGGGTTATATGGGGGTTTGGGGGGGTTATATGGGGGTTTGGGGGGGTTATATGGGGGTTTGGGGGGGTTATATGGGGGTTTGGGGGGGTTATATGGGGGTTTGGGGGGGTTATATGGGGGTTTGGGGGGGTTATATGGGGGTTTGGGGGGGTTATATGTGGGTTTGGGGGGGTTATATGTGGGTTTGGGGGGGTTATATGTGGGTTTGGGGGGTTATATGTGGGTTTGGGGGGGTTATATGTGGGTTTGGGGGGGTTATATGGGGGTTTGGGGGGGGTTATATGTGGGTTTGGGGGGGGTTATATGTGGGTTTGGGGGGGGTTATATGTGGGTTTGGGGGGGGTTATATGTGGGTTTGGGGGGGGTTATATGTGGGTTTGGGGGGGGTTATATGTGGGTTTGGGGGGGGTTATATGTGGGTTTGGGGGGGGTTATATGTGGGTTTGGGGAAGGTTTGGGGAGGATTTGGGGGGTTTTATGTGGATTTGGGGGGATCTGTGTGGATTTGGGGGGGTTTAGGGGGTTATATGTGGTTTTGGGGGGGGTCTGTGTGGGTTTGGGGGGGGCGATAGTGGTTTCAGGCTGCCCCTTCCCACTCCTGAGAGGACTTCCAGCAGCTCTTCCCCACTTTTTTGGGGCTGCTCAGACCCCTATGAGGATTCTGGGGCTCCCCCTCTTCCCCATCAACATTTGGGGGCCCCCACACCCCCATGACCATTTTGGGGGGGGGGGTCACACCCCCCTTTACCCCCTTCCCCATCCCCACAAGAACCCCGTGAAGCTTCCAGGAGCCGCCTCCCCCCTTCCCTTCCCCTAGAGGGGGATCCCACACCCCCATGAGAATTTTGGGGGGCCCCCCTCTCCCCCCTCAACAGCAGGGGGGTCCCCACACCCCCACGAGGATTTTGGGGGGGGCTGTGACGCCCTGACACCCCCTTTACCCCCTTCCCCATCCCCGCAAGAACCCCGTGAAGCTTCCAGGAGCCGCCTCCCCTCTTCCCTTCCCTAGAACGGAAACCCCAACCCCTCTATAAATTTTTTTGGGGTGTCCCCCCCCCCCCCCCGTTATTTTTCAGGGCGCCGTGGAATCCATCGCCATGAAGAACCCCAAAGAACGCACGGCTTTGTTCGAGGAAATCAGCCGCTCGGGCGAGTTGGCCCAAGAGTACGACAAGCGTAAAAAAGAAATGGTGAAGGCGGAGGAGGACACGCAATTTAATTATCACCGCAAAAAAAACATCGCGGCCGAGCGCAAAGAAGCCAAACAAGAAAAAGAAGAGGTTTGGGGGGGGTCCCTACATCATCACCCCCTTTTTTTTTCCTCCCTTCCTCACACTTTTTTGCCCTTTTTTTTTTTTTTTTTTGATTTATTTTCCCCTTTTCCCACCAGGCGGATCGTTACCAGCGTTTAAAAGACGAAGTCGTTCGAGCTCAAGTGCAGCTGCAGCTTTTTAAACTTTACCACAACGAAGCCGAAATCGAAAAACTTAACAAAGAATTAGGTTTAAAAAACCGGGAAATCGATAAAGATAAAAAAAGAATGGATCGGGTGGAGGATGAGCTGAAAGACCGTAAGAAAGAATTAGGGAAAATGATGCGGGAGCAGCAGCAAATTGAGAAAGAAATCAAGTGAGACGGTGGAAAAATTGGGTTGAAAAGCCACAAAATCTTCCTTCCCCCGTTCTCCCTTTTTCTGACTTAAAAATTAAAATTTTAAATTTTTTTTTTTTTTTTTTAAAAGGGAAAAGGATTCGGAGCTGAACCAAAAACGGCCCCAATACATCAAAGCGAAGGAAAACACGTCACATAAAATCAAAAAATTGGAAGCGGCGAAAAAATCTTTACAAAATGCCCAAAAACAGTATAAAAAAAGAAAAGGGGATATGGATGAGTTGGAAAAAGAAATGGTTTCGGTGGAAAAAGCCCGACAAGAATTCGAGGAACGGATGGAAGAAGAGAGTCAGAGTCAAGGCCGGGACTTGACCTTGGAAGAGAACCAAGTAGGGTTCAAATCTTCCTCCCGCCCCTCCCTGACCTGAGTTGGGGGTAAATTTGGGGCTTTTTCACCTTGTTTTTTTTTTTTTTTTTTTTTTTAACTTTAGGTGAAAAAATATCATCGGTTGAAAGAAGAGGCCAGTAAACGGGCGGCCACGCTAGCCCAAGAGCTGGAAAAATTTAACCGGGATCAAAAAGCCGATCAAGATCGGTTGGATTTGGAGGAGAGGAAGAAAGTGGAGACTGAGGTGAGTTTTGGGGACCCAAAATCCTCAAATTTCTCCCCAAAACCCTCAAATTTTTCCCCAAATTTCTCCCCTCAGGCCAAGATCAAGCAGAAGCTGCGGGAGATTGAGGAGAACCAGAAGCGCATCGAGAAGCTGGAGGAGTATATTGCCACCAGCAAGTGAGGCCCCAAGTGTCCCCAAGTAGCCCCCAGTGGCCCTAAGGTGGCCTTTGACCCCTTCCTTGAGGTCCCCAATGTGTCCTGTCCCCTCCACCCTCATCCCTGGGACCTTCTCTCTGTCCCCCTGGAGCCACCCCTGGGGTGTCCCTTGTCCTTGTCCCCATGGCCCCACAGCCCTGGGGTGTCCCTTGTCCCCGTCCCCATGTCCTCCCACCCCTGGGTTGTCCCTTGTCCCTCTCTCCATGTCCCCACGCCCCTGGAGCTGCCTCTGAGGTGTCCCTTGTCCCCGTCCCCATGTCCTCCCACCCCTGGGTTGTCCCTTGTCCCTCTCTCCATGTCCCCACACCCCTGGAGCCGCCTCTGAGGTGTCCCTTGTCCCCGTCCCCATGTCCTCCCACCCCTGGGTTGTCCCTTGTCCCTCTCTCCATGTCCCCACACCCCTGGAGCCACCCCTGGGGTGTCCCTTGTCCCCGTCCCCATGTCCTCCCACCCCTGGGTTGTCCCTTGTCCCTCTCTCCATGTCCCCACACCCCTGGAGCCACCCCTGGGGTGTCCCTTGTCCCCGTCCCCATGTCCTCCCACCTCTGAGTTGTCCCTTGTCCCTCTCTCCATGTCCCCACGCCCCTGGAGCTGCCTCTGAGGTGTCCCTTGTCCCCGTCCCCATGTCCTCCCACCCCTGGGTTGTCCCTTGTCCCTCTCTCCATGTCCCCACACCCCTGGAGCCACCCCTGGGGTGTCCCTTGTCCCCGTCCCCATGTCCTCTCACCCCTGAGTTGTCCCTTGTCCCTCTCTCCATGTCCTGCCACCCCCAAGCTGTTCCTTGTCCCCACACCCCTGAGGTGTCCCTTGTCCTTGTCCCCATGTCCCTTGTCCCTCTCCCCATGTCCCCATGCCCCTGGAACCACCCCTGAACTGTCCCTTGTCCCCCTCCCCACGTATCTCCACCCCTGGGTTGTCCCTTGTCTCTCTCCCCATGTCCCCACGCTCCTGGAGCCACCCCTGGGGTGTCCCTTGTCTCTCTGTGTCCCCACGCTCCTGGAGCCACCCCTGGGGTGTCCCTTGTCTCTCTGTGTCCCCACGCTCCTGGAGCCACCCCTGGGGTGTCCCTTGTCTCTCTGTGTCCCCACGCTCCTGGAGCCACCCCTGGGGTGTCCCTTGTCCTTATCCCCGTGTCCCTTGTCCCTCTCTCCATGTCCCCACGCTCCTGGAGCCACCCCTGGGGTGTCCCTTGTCTCTCCATGTCCCCACGCTCCTGGAGCCACCCCTGGGGTGTCCCTTGTCTCTCCATGTCCCCACGCTCCTGGAGCCACCCCTGGGGTGTCCCTTGTCTCTCCATCCCCATGTCCTGCCACCCCTGAGGTGTCCCTTGTCCTTATCCCCGTGTCCCTTGTCCCTCTCCCCATGTCCCCACGCTCCTGGAGCCACCCCTGGGGTGTCCCTTGTCTCTCCATGTCCCCACGCTCCTGGAGCCACCCCTGGGGTGTCCCTTGTCTCTCTGTGTCCCCACGCTCCTGGAGCCACCCCTGGGGTGTCCCTTGTCCCCCTCCCCGTGTCCCTTGTCCCCCTCCCCGTGTCCCTTGTCCCCCTCCCCGTGTCCCTTGTCCCCCTCCCCGTGTCCCTTGTCCCCCTCCCCGTGTCCCTTGTCCCCCTCCCCACCCTCAACCTCCCCCTTCCTCCCTAAACTCCCCTTTTTTTCCCCCCCCACCCCACCCGCTCCTTCCTCAAGACAATCCCTGGAAGAACAGAAACGCCTGGAAGGCGAATTAACGGAAGAAGTGGAACTGGCCAAGCGTCGCATCGACGAGATCAACAAAGAACTCAACCAGGTGATGGAACAACTGGGCGACGCTCGCATCGACCGTCAGGAGAGCAGCCGCCAGCAGCGGAAGGCCGAGATCATGGACAGCATCAAACGCCTCTACCCCGGCTCCGTCGTAAGTCCCTTAAACCCCGCTTTTCCCTTTTTACGTCCTCTTGAAACCTTAATTTAATTTTTTCTCTTTTTTTTTTTTTTTTTTTTTTTTTCCCCCACCCTCCGTCAGTACGGCCGCCTCATCGATCTCTGCCAACCCACCCAAAAAAAATATCAGATCGCCGTCACCAAGGTGTTGGGGAAAAACATGGACGCCATCATCGTGGATTCGGAAAAAACGGGCCGGGATTGCATCCAGTACATCAAAGAGCAACGGGGGGAACCCGAAACCTTCCTCCCCCTCGATTATTTAGAGGTGACGCCTCGGTTTTTGGGGAGGGGGGGGAAGGTTTGGGGCTTCTTGGGGCGAGGTGGGGAGGGTGGGGATGATGCTCCGGGTGGTTTGAGGGTTTTGGGGAGGCTTGGGGTGATTTTTTTGAGGGGGTCTTGGGGTCCTGTTGGGGTTTTGGGGGACCCTTTTGTCCTCTCAGGGTCCCACAAGGGGTTTTGGGGGACCCCTTTGACTCCTCGGGGTCCTGTTGGGGTTTGAGGGGGCCACATTGAACCCCTCGGGGCCCTGCCGGGGGTTTGGGGGGACCCCTTTGACCCCTCGGGGCCCTGCCGGGGGTTTGGGGGGACCCCTTTGACCCCTCGGGGCCCTGCCGGGGGTTTGGGGGGACCCCTTTGACCCCTCGGGGCCCTGTCGGGGGTTTGGGGGGACCCCTTTGACCCCTCGGGGCCCTGTCGGGGGTTTGGGGGGACCCCTTTGACCCCTCGGGGCCCTGCCGGGGGTTTGGGGGGACCCCTTTGACCCCTCGGGGCCCTGCCGGGGGTTTGGGGGGACCCCTTTGACCCCTCGGGGCCCTGCCGGGGGTTTGGGGGGACCCCTTTGACCCCTCGGGGCCCTGCCGGGGGTTTGGGGGGACCCCTTTGACCCCTCGGGGCCCTGCCGGGGGTTTGGGGGGACCCCTTTGACCCCTCGGGGCCCTGCCGGGGGTTTGGGGGGACCCCTTTGACCCCTCGGGGCCCTGCCGGGGGTTTGGGGGGACCCCTTTGACCCCTCGGGGCCCTGCCGGGGGTTTGGGGGGACCCCTTTGACCCCTCGGGGCCCTGCCGGGGGTTTGGGGGGACCCCTTCGACCCCTCGGGGCCCTGCCGGGGGTTTGGGGGGACCCCTTCGACCCCTCGGGGCCCTGCCGGGGGTTTGGGGGGACCCCTTCGACCCCTCGGGGCCCTGCCGGGGGTTTGGGGGGACCCCTTCGACCCCTCGGGGCCCTGCCGGGGGTTTGGGGGGACCCCTTCACCCCTCGGGGCCCTGCCGGGGGTTTGGGGGGACCCTTTGCGATCTTGTTGAGGTTTTGGGGGACCACTTCAACCTTTTGGGGTCCTGTTGGGGTTTGGGGGGAGCCCTTTGGTCCCTCGGGATCCTCTTGGGGTTTCGGGGGACCTCTTCAACCTGTTGGGGTACTGTTGGTGTTTTAGGGGGACACTTTTGGCCCTTCAGGATCCTGTTGGGGTTTTGGGGGGGCCCCCATTCAACCCGTTGCAGCTCAGATCCCTCCTGGCACTTTGGGGGGGCCCCATTTTAACCCCTCAACACTCAAAACCATTGAACCCCCTGGGCCTTACAGATGTCCGTTGGGTTGGTTTTTTTTTTGGGGGGGGGGGGCGCCCCCCTTATCGATCCCCTCTAATATTTAATCCCTCAGGTGAAACCAACAGACGAGAAACTCCGGGAGCTAAAAGGGGCCAAACTGGTGATCGACGTCATCCGCTACGAACCCCCCCACATCAAAAAAGCTCTTCAATACGCCTGCGGCAACGCCCTGGTCTGCGACAACGTGGAGGACGCCCGGCGCATCGCTTTCGGGGGGCACCAACGTCACAAAGTGGGGCACCCCCTCTTTTTATTTTATTTTTTTTTTTTTTTTTTCTCTCTCTCTCCCTATTTCACAAAAATTCCACCCTCCACCCCCTTTTGGCTTATTTTTCATTCGTTCTTTGGACAGACGGTGGCGTTGGATGGGACCCTCTTCCAAAAATCGGGGGTGATTTCGGGGGGGGCCAGTGACCTGAAGGCCAAAGCGCGGCGCTGGGATGAGAAAGCTGTGGATAAGCTCAAGGAGAAGAAGGAACGGCTGACGGAGGAGCTCAAGGTAAAATTAGGAACCCCCCACCCCCCAAAAAAAAAAAAATAATTTCCAGCTTATGTTGGAGCGCGAAGCTCTGGCTGAGCCCCGTGACCCCCAAAGCGGTTCTTTGTCTTTTTTCGATGGGTTATACCGACCCCAAAACTGCAGCTTTTTGGCCAAAACTTCCATGTCTTCATCATCTTCCCCCCCCCCAAAATCTTCTAAGTCTTTGCCTTTTTTTTCTCAAAAAAAGCTTCTATGTATTTGCCTTTTTTTTCTCAAAAAAAGCTTCTATGTATTTGCCTTTTTTTTTCTCAAAAAAAGCTTCTATGTATTTGCCTTTTTTTCCCCAAAAAAACCCTTCTCCATCTTTGTCTTTTTTCTCCCAAAAAACCCTTCTATGTCTTTGTCTTTTCCAAAAAAAACCCTTTCTACATTTTTGCCTTTTTCCTCCCAAAAACCCTTTCTACATTTTTGCCTTTTTCCTCCCAAAAACCTTCTTTTTGCTTTTTCCCCAAAAAACACAATATCTTTAGTTTCTTCACCCCAAAAAACCTTCTGCATCTTTACCTTCCCCCCCCAAAAAAATTGTCTTTGCCTTTTTTCCCCTCTAAAAAACTTCTACATCTTTGTTTTTCCCCAAAAAAACCCTTCTACATCTTTGCCTTTCCCCCCTAAAAAAACCTTCTTCATCTTTGTTTTTTCCGCAAAAACCTTTCTATCTTTGCCTTTTTTCTCCCTCAAAAAACCTTCTATGTCTTTGCCTCTTTTCCCAAAAAAAACTTCTACATTTTTGCCTTTTTTCCCCAAAAAAACTTCTGTCTTTGCCTTTTTCCCCTAAAAAACTTGTACGATTTTGTCTTTTCCCCCAAAAAAAAACCTTCTGCATCTTTGTTTTTTCCCCAAAAAAACCTTTCTATCTTTGCCACTTTTCCCCAAAAAAACCTACATTTTTACCTTTTCCCCCCCAAAAAAACTTGTATGGTTTTGTCTTTTCCCCCTAAAAAAACTTTCTATGTCTTTGCCTTTTCCCCCCACAAAAACACTTGTATGGTTTTGTCTTTTCCCTTAAAAAAACCTTCTATGTCTTTGCCTTTTTTCCCCAAAAAAAACCCCTTTTAGCTCTTTGTCTTTTCCCCCAAAAAAACCTTCTGCATTTTTGCCTTTTCCCCCCAAAAAACCTTCTATGTCTTTGCCTTTTTTCCCCCCCAAAAAATCCTTCTACATCTTTCTTTCCCACAAAAAAAACTTTCTGTCTTTGCCTTTTTGCCCCCCAAAAAACTTTGCCTTTTTTCCCCCAAAGAAACCTTCTACGTCTTTGGGGTTTTTTTTTCCTCAAAAAAACCTTCTACGTCTTTGCCTTTTTTGCCCCAAAAAAACCTTTTGGCTTTGTTATTTTTCCCCTGCCCAAAACTCTCCTACATCTTTGCCTTTTCCCCAAAAAAACTCATCTTCACCTTCTTCCCCCCCAAAAAAAAACCTTCCGTATTTTTGCCTTTTTTCCCCCCAAAACTCCTCTTTTATCTTCCTCTCCGCCATTTTGGGCCTCCCTCTCCCAGGCCCAACCTCAAACCCCCAACTAGGCCCTTCCCTCCCCCAAAGCCCAAGCCCCCTCCCCAAATCCCCTTATGTCCAGAAACACCCCCCCCCAATGAATTGAATTCCCCATTTTTTCATTTTATTCCCCCAATTTTATGCCCCCCCCCAGGAGCAGATGAAGGCCAAGCGGAAGGAGGCCGAGTTACGCCAAGTCCAATCCCAAGCCCACGGCCTCCAGATGCGCCTCAAATACTCCCAGAGCGACTTGGAACAGACAAAAACTCGTCACCTCGCCCTCAACCTCCAGGTACCCTTCACCCCCCCACCCTACAGGAGGGCATTTTGGGTGAAATTATGCTCTTTTTGGGGTCATTACACCCAACTTTGAGGCCCGCGCCGCCCCCCACCCAACTTTGAGGCCTAAACTGGCTTTTCGGGTAATTCCTGGAAAAATTCGCCTTGGCTGTGGGTGGTGTTGTGTCTGTACGACCTCGTGGGGAGGATTTTGGGGTGCAAGGGTGGGTCTTTGACATCTGACACACCCCCCTCCCCCCTTATTTCTGCACCCCAACATAGGAAAAATCCAAACTTGAGAGCGAATTGGCCAATTTTGGGCCTCGAATCAACGATATTAAAAGGATCATCCAAGGTCGGGAGCGAGAGATGAAAGACCTGAAGGAGAAAATGAACCAGGTGTGGGGTTTTTTTGGTTTTTTTGGTTTTTTTCTTTTTTTGGGGGTAGGGGGGCTCCCCAGGGATTTAGGGGACCCCTCCCCTTGCCGTGGGGGCTGATGTTATTTCGCCCCCCCCCCCCAGGTGGAAGATGAGGTGTTTGAGGAGTTTTGTCGTGAAATCGGGGTCAGGAATATCCGGGAGTTTGAGGAGGAGAAGGTTAAGAGGCAGAATGAGATCGCTAAAAAGAGGTGAGGGCACCCCGAAATCTGTCGGGGGGGGCACCCCCAAGCCCCCAGGGGACCCCAAAACCTGTTGTGAGGGCATCCCTGCACCCCTGGGGTGACCCCAAACCCATTGTGGGGGCACCCGGGGACCCCCAGACCTCGAGGGGACCCCAAAACCCATTGTGGGGGCACCCCTGGACCCCCAGGGGACCCCAAAACCCATTGTGGGGGCACCCCTGGACCCCCAGGGGACCCCAAAACCCATTGTGGGGGCACCCCTGGACCCCCAGGGGACCCCAAAACCCGTTGTGGGGGCATCCCCTGGACCCCCAAGTGACCCCAAAACCTATTATGGAGGGGCACCCCCAAAACTCTGGGGGCGCACCCCTTGATCAGCCGCCATCTTGAAACTCTTCCCCTTTCCACCACGTCGGGGACTTTGCCACCAACTTGGGGACCCTCTCTAAAACTGGGGGGCCCCCTCACCCCGAATTTTTTAGGCTGGAATTTGAAAATCAGAAGACGCGCTTGGGCATCCAGCTGGATTTTGAACGGAACCAGCTGCGGGAGGACCAGGAGAAGGTGCTGATGTGGGAACAGGGCGTGCGCAAGGACGAGGCCGAGATCGAGAAGCTGAAAAAGGTGGTTTTTGGGGTGTTTTTTTTGGGGGGGGGGGGGCGGGCTAGACACCCCGTTTTTAGGAGTCGGGAGTGGGCGGAGCTAACGGTGTGGTTGATCGGCAGGAGGAGCAGCGGCACATGAAGATCATCGACGAGACGATGGCGCAGCTGCAGGACCTGAAAAACCAACATTTGGCCAAAAAATCCGAGGTCAACGATAAGAACCACGAGATGGACGAGATCCGCAAGAAGCTGGGCGGGGCCAACAAGTGAGGGCGGGGCTAAAGGGGGTGGAGCTTAGAAACGGGGAGGTGGAGCCAAGAGTTGGGCTGGGGAGCGGTGGGGTTGGCGTAAGGGGTGGGTGGGTGGGGCTAGTGAGTCGTGAGTGGAGTTAAGGGGCTTGTGGGTTGGGCTAATGAATTGTGGGAGGGGCTAAGGGGCTTGTGGGAGGGACTAAGGGGTGTGGGTGGTGTTAAAGGGCTTGTGGGAGGGGCTAAGGGGCTTGTGGGTGGGGTAATGAATTGTGGGTGAGGTTAAGGGGCTTGTGGGTGGGGTTATGGGGGTGGGGCTAAGGGGCTTGTGGGAGGGGCTAAGGGGCTTGTGGGAGGGGCTAAGGGGCTTGTGGGAGGGGCTAAGGGGCTTGTGGGAGGGGCTAAGGGGCGTGGGTGGTGTTAAAGGGCTTGTGGGTGGGACTAACGGGTGTGGGTGGAGTTAAAGGGCTTGTGGGAGGGGCTAATGATTTGTGGGTGAGGCTAAGGGGCTTGTGGGTGGGGCTAGTGAGTCACGGGTGGAGTTAAGGGGCTTGTGGGTGGGGCTAATGAATTGTGGGTGAGGCTAAAGGGCTTGTGGGTGGGGTTATGGGGCTTGTGGGTGGGGCTAAGGGGTATAGGCTGGGCTAAGGGACTTGGGTGGGGCTTTGGGGTATGGGTAGAGTTAAGGGGGCTTGTGGGTGGGGCTTTAGGGCTTGTGGGTGGGGCTTTGGGGTATAGGTGGAGTCAAAGGGCTTGTGGGTTGGGCTTTGGGGTATGGGTGGGGTTAAGGGACCTGTGGGTGGGGCTTTGGGGCTTGTGGGCGGGGCTAGGAGACATGGATGGAGTTAAGGGACTTGTGGGCGGGGCTTTGGGGTATAGGTAGAGTTAAGGGACTTGTCGCAGGACTTTGGGCCTTGTGGGCGGGGCTAAGAGACACGGATGGAGTTAAGGGACTTGTGGGCGGGGCTTTAGGGCTTGTGGGCGGGGCTACAGGACCAAGGGAGGCCCTGAACTCTGCCGAGGGGGATTTTGAGGGGTCTCTGGGGCTGCCTGGGCGGGCCCTGAGCCCTCCCCGGGGGCCGGGGGTTGCGGCGCAGGGAGATGACCCACCTGCAGAAGGAGGTGACGGCCATCGAGACGAAGCTGGAGCAGAAACGCAGCGACCGCCACAACCTGCTGCAGGCCTGCAAGATGCAGGACATCAAACTGCCCCTCTCCAAGGGCACCATGGACGACATCAGCCAGGAGGAGGTGGGAGAGGCGTTTTAGGGGGGGAAAGGGGGGTCCCAGGGGGTTTGGGGGATCCCCTTTGACCTTCTTTTTGGCCCCCCGAAAAGGGCGGCGCGGCCGGGGAGGAGCCGGTGAGCAGCTCCCAGCGCACCTCCAGCCTGTACGCCCGGGAGGCCCTGATCGAGATCGACTACAGCGACCTGCCCGAGGAGCTCAAGGTGTGCTGGCCCTTTAACGCGGGCCCCTCCCCTTTCCTCTGGGCCCCTCCCCTTTCCTCTGGGCCCCTCCCCTTTCCTCTGGGCCCCTCCCCTTTCCTCTGGGCCCCTCCCCTTTCCTCTGGGCCCCTCCCCTTTCCTCTGGGCCCCCTTCCCCTTTTTCTTTGGTTTCCTGAGCTGAGCCGGTGCCCCACCCCTCGAGGTGAAGCCACACCTCTCCTCGGCCCCACACCTTAAAGCCACGCCCTCCCAGAGGCCACACCCCACAAACTGAGGCCACGCCCCACCACTACCCTTAAAGGCTCCCTGAGCTGGTGCCACGCCCACCCATGTGAAGCCACACCCACCCTTGGCCCCACCCCTTGAAGCCCTGCCCCTGAACTGAGGCCACACCTCCTGTGAAGCCCTGCCCCTCCTTGACCACACCCTCTGAGGCCACACCCCCTGCACCGAGGCCACACCCACACCCAACCTCACAACCATCCCTTAATTGCTTCCTGTGATGGTGCCACGCCCTTCCCTGGCTGCACCCCATGAAGCCACGCCCCCTGGACATAGACCACGCCCCCCTCCACCCCACAACCATCCCTTAAGTGCTTCCTGTGATGGTGCCACGCCCCTCCTCGACCCCACCCCATGTAGCCACGCCCCCTGCACATAGGCCACGCCCCCCTCCACCCGACAACCATCCCTTAAGTGCTTCCTGTGCCGGTGCCCTGCCCCACCCCCCCCCCCCGGGCAAAGCCACGCCCCTCCTCGACCCCACCCATTCAAGCCACACCCCCTGAGGTGTGACCACACCCTCTGCACATAGGCCACACCCACTTCACGTAGGCCACGCCCACCTCCCCCCAACAACCATCCCTTAAATGCTTCCTGTGCCGTTGCTCTGGCCCCCCCCCCCCCCCCCCGAGACAACGCCCTGCCCCTCCCTGGCCCCACCCCATGAAGCCACGCCCCCCTGAGGTGTGGCCACGCCCCCCCCCAGGACGCGCAGGCGGAGGAGGAGATCCGCCAGGAGATGAACCAGCTGCAGCAGCGGCTGACGGAGCAGCAGAGCGTCCTCCAGCGCATCGCCGCCCCCAACATGAAAGCCATGGAGAAACTGGAGAGCGTCCGGGATAAGTTCCAGGAGACTTCGGACGGTGGGGGGGACGCGGGGGGCCACTGGGGGGACGCGGGGGGCCACTGGGGGGACGCGGGGGGCCACTGGGGGGACGCGGGGGGCCACTGGGGGGACGCGGGGGAGCACTGGGGGGACGCGGGGGGGCACTGGGGGGACGCGGGGGGGCACTGGGAGGGTGTGGGGGGGCACTGGGAGGGTGTGGGGGGGCACTGGGAGGGTGTGGGGGGGCACTGGGAGGGTGTGGGAGGACACTGGGGGGCACTGGGACGATCTGAGGGGCACTGAGACGATGTGGAGGAACACTGGGGGGCACTGGGACGACGTGGGGGGGCACTGGGACGACGTGGGGGGGCACTGGGACGACGTGGAGGAACACTGGGGGGCACTGGGACGATGTGGGGGGACACCAGGAAGACATCCCCAGGGTGTCCCCAATGTGTGTGTCCCCCGAGTTCCCAAGCCTTGTTTTAAGGGAGGGGATTGAAGGGGAGGGAATGTCCCCAAAAATGTCCCAAATGTCCCCAAAAATGTCCTAAGTGTCCCCAAGGGGTCCCCAATGTCCCCAAGATGTGTGTGTCCCCAAATTCCCAACCCCTATTTTAAGGGAGTGGATTGAAGGGAAGAGACGCCCCAGACGTCCCCAAAATTGTCCCAAATGTCCCCAAAATTGTCCCAAATGTCCCCAAAATTGTCCCAAATGTCCTCAAAATTGTCCCAAATGTCCCCAAAATTGTCCCAAGTGTCCCCAAGGGGGTCCCCAATGTCCCCAAGATGTGTGTGTCCCCAAATTCCCAACCCCTATTTTAAGGGAGCGGATTGAAGGGAAGAGACGCCCCAGACGTCCCCAAAATTGTCCCGGATGTCCTCAAAATTGCCCCGGATGTCCTCAAAATTGTCCCAAGTGTCCCCAAGGGGGTCCCCAATGTCCCCAAGGGGGTCCCCAATGTCCCCAAGATGTGTGTGTCCCCAAATTCCCAACCCCTATTTTAAGGGAGCGGATTGAAGGGAAGAGACGCCCCAGATGTCCCCAAAATTGTCCCAAATGTCCCCAAAATTGCCCTGGATGTCCCCAGAATTGTCCCAAATGTCCTCAAAATTGTCCCAAGTGTCCCCAAGGGGGTCCCCAATGTCCCCAAGGGGGTCCCCAATGTCCCCAAGATGTGTGTGTCCCCAAATTCCCAACCCCTATTTTAAGGGAGCGGATTGAAGGGAAGAGACGCCCCGAACGTCCCCAAAATCGCCCCGAACGTCCCCAAAATCGCCCCGAACGTCCCCAAAATCGCCCCGACTGTCCCCAAAACCGTCCCCAACGTCCCCAAACCGCCCCCCAGAGTTCGAGGCGGCGCGCAAACGGGCCAAGAAGGCCAAGCAGGCCTTCGAGCAGATGAAGAAGGAACGGTTCGACCGCTTCAACGCCTGCTTCGAGTCGGTGGCCACCAACATCGACGAGATCTACAAAGCCCTTTCCCGCAACAGCAGCGCCCAGGTACGTCGCACGAGGATTTGCACGAGGATTTGCACGCTCACGTGCTCGCGGCGTCCCCTCCCCACACGCACACACCCCCCTCGCTGTGTCCCCGTTCCCCCTCGCCAAACCCTTTTGTGTGGGTCTGGATTTACTCCGGTCGCCCCCGGTTTCATCCCTGAGGTTGCTACGAGGGCCTTGCACGCTTGCACGAGGGGCTTGCACGCTCGCACGAGGCCTCCCACAGAGACTTACGCGGCCACCCCGGCCTTGCACGCTCGCCCCTGGCCCCCCATGGTGTCTTTTGTGGCCACCTCAGCCTTGCACGAGGCCTCTCGCACTCACTCCCAGTCCTGTGCAAGGTCTTGCACGCTCACTTTTAGTCTTGCACGGGGCTTTATGTGGTTACTCAGCCTTGCACGCTCACTTTTAGTCTTGCACGGGGCCTTGCACATTTATCCCCACCCTCACACGGAGCTTTATATGGCCACTCAGCCTTGCACACTCACTCCTCGCCTTGCACGAGGCCTTGCACGCCCACCCCGGCCTTGCACAAGGCCTTGCACGCTCACCCCCACCCTCCCCTGCTGCCTCTTACGGCCACCTCAGCCTCGCACACCCCCCCCCCTTACACAGGGACCTTACACACTCCCCTCCCTCCCTTACACGGGGGCCTTGCACACTCACTCCCCCCTTGCACACTCGCCCCACCTCTCCGAGCCCCCCCGCCACCCCTGAGCCCCTCTATTTCCACCCCCCACCCCTCCCCACCCCACACAACGACCCCGTAGGACCCTCCCCACATCCCCCCAGCCCCCCTAACCCCCCCCAAACCACCTCTGACCCCCCCCAGCCCCCCTAAACCCCCCCAAAACCCCCCCAGCCCCCTAACCCCCCCCCAAAACACCTCTGACCCCCCCCAGCCCCCTAACCCCCCCCCAAAACACCTCTGACCCCCCCAGCCCCTCTGAACCCCCCCAAAACACCTCTGACCCACCCCCCAGCCCCCCTAAACCCCCCCTAAACACCCCCAAAACACTTCTGCCCCCCCCCAGCCTCTCTGAACCCCCCCAAAACACTTCTGCCCCCCCCCAGCCTCTCTGAACCCCCCCAAAACACCTCTGACCCCCCCCAGCCCCTCTGAACCCCCCCAAAACACCTCTGACCCCCCCCAGCCCCCCAAAACCCCCCAAAACACCTCTGACCCACCCCCAGCCCCCCTAAACACCCCCAAAACACTTCTGCCCCCCCCAGCCTCTCTGAACCCCCCCAAAACACCTCTGACCCCCCCCAGCCCCTCTGAACCCCCCCAAAACACCTCTGACCCCCCCCAGCCCCCAAAACCCCCCCAAAACACCTCTGACCCACCCCCCAGCCCCCCTAAACACCCCCAAAACACTTCTGCCCCCCCCCAGCCTCTCTGAACCCCCCCAAAACACCTCTGACCCCCCCCAGCCCCTCTGAACCCCCCCAAAACACCTCTGACCCCCCCCAGCCCCCCAAAACCCCCCCAAAACACCTCTGACCCACCCCCCAGCCCCCCTAAACACCCCCAAAACACTTCTGCCCCCCCCAGCCTCTCTGAACCCCCCCAAAACATTTCTTCCCCCCCCCCCCAGCCCCTCTAAACCCCCCCACACACCCCCCCCAAACCCCCCCCCCTTCACCCCACCCCACACAACAACCCCATAGAACCCTCCCCTCATCGCCCGCACCCCCAAAAAAAAACCCCAGCCCCCCCAAATCTTTACAGCCCCCCCTTTTTCCCCCCCCCAAGGCCTTTCTGGGCCCCGAGAACCCCGAGGAGCCCTACCTGGACGGGATCAACTACAACTGCGTGGCGCCGGGCAAACGCTTCCGCCCCATGGACAATCTGTCAGGGGGGGAAAAAACAGTGGCCGCCCTCGCCCTCCTCTTCGCCATCCACAGGTGAGGGTCCCCCTTTTTTTTAATTTTTTTTTTTGGGGGGGGGGTACCCCCTAACTGCTTCAAAATTCCACACCCTTTCTGTCAGCTACAAACCGGCCCCGTTTTTCGTGCTGGATGAGATCGACGCGGCGTTGGACAACACCAACATCGGCAAGGTGGGAATTTTTGGGGGGCAAAAAAAAAAAAAAATAAATAAAATAGTATTTTGGGGACCCCCCCTCTGTCATTTTAGACCTTCCCCAAGTTTTGTTTTGGTGAAAAAATCTTATTGTTTGAAGAATTTTTGGGCTGCCCCCCTCCTCCCCCGGTTAGATTTTTTTACGTGCTCCGCTCACAGATTTTTGGGCTCCCTGTAAGGATTTTGGGGGATGACCCCCCCCCGCCCCAAAATTTTATGACCTTGAGTTTGGGGGGCTCCCAGAGGGGATTGGGGTGCACTTAGGGATTTGGGGGGTGCCCCCCCCCAAGGGGTGTATCTGGAATTTTGAGGTTTGCAGGGCTGGGAAGCAGGGGGGGGGGGGGGGGCGGGTGCTGGGATTTTGAGGCCACTTTCTCCCTCCCCAGAATATTTGGGGGGTTCTTGAGAGGATCACAGGGTTTGGGGGGGCTGTTTTGGGGTCCCTGGGGCAGTTTTGGGGTCCCTGGGGCTGTTTTTTAGAACCCTCAGGTACAATTTTGGGGCTTTTCGAGGCCATTTTGGGGGTCACCGGGGGAAGATTTGGGGTCCCAGCGTCCATTTTTAGAGCCTCCTGTTGCAGCTTTGGGGGGTTTTGGGGTCCCCCACCCCATTTTGGGGGTCCCTGGTTCCATTTTTGGGGCTCCCCACATCGATTTTCTGTGGTTTTGGGGTCTCTTCAGCCCCACTTTTGCCCCCAATGGGCCAATTTTTGTACCCCGGGGTGGCCATTTGTCCCCCCCTGACCCATTTTTGGGGTCCCCCGATCCATTTTTGGGGTCCCCCGACCCATTTTTGGGGTCCCCTGACCCGTTTTGGGGTGTCTTCAGGTGGCCAATTACATCAAGGAGCAATCGGCCGCCAACTTCCAGGCCATCGTCATCTCCCTCAAGGAGGAATTTTACACCAAAGCCCAGAGTCTCATCGGCGTTTACCCCGAGGTGGGTAAATACCCCTCTGGGGGGGTGAAAATACCCCCGGGGAGGGTGAAAATACCCTCTAGGGGGGTGAAAATACCTGTGGAGGGGTAAAAATACCCTCGGGGGGGTGAAAGTACACCTGAGGTGGGTGAAAATGCCCCTTGGGGGGGTAAAAATACACCTGAGGGGGTGTAAATACCCTGGGGAATAAAAATACATTCTGGGGGTGTAAATACCCCCTGGGGGGGGGTAAATACCCCGGGGGAGGGGTGAAAATACCCTCTGGGGGGGTAAAAATACATTCTGGGGGTGTGAAAATACCCCCGGGGTGGGTGAAAATACCCCCTCAATGTGTGTAAATACCCCGGGTGAGGTGAAAATACCCTCGGGGGGGGTAAAAATACATTCTGGGTGGGTTTAAATACCCGGGGGGGGTGAAAGTACCCCCTGGGGGTGTGAAAATACCCCCTGGAGGTGTGTAAATACCTGTGGAGGGGTGTAAATACCCTCTAGGGGTGTGTAAATACCCTCGGGGGTGTAAATACCCCTTGGGGGTGTGAAAATACCCCCTGAGGGGGTGTAAATACCCCAGGGGAGGTGAAAATACCCTCGGGGGTGTAAATACCCCCCGGGGGGGTGTGAAAATACCCCCGGGGGGTGTGAAAATACCCCCGGGGGGGTGTAAAAATACCCCGGGGGGGTGTAAAAATACCCCCGGGGGGGTGTAAATACCCCGTGGAGAGGTGTAAATACCCTCGGGGGGGTGAAAGTACACCCGAGGTGGGTGAAAATGCCCCTTGGGGGGGGTAAAAATACACCTGAGGGGGTGTAAATACCCTGGGGGAGTAAAAAATACATTCTGGGGGTGTAAATACCCCCTGCGTGGGTGTAAATACCCCCTGCGTGGGTGTAAATACCCCCTGCGTGGGTGTAAATACCTGTGGAGGGGTGAAAATACCCCCGGGGGGGGGCAAATACTTGGCGGGAAGGGGAATATAGGGGAAGGGGGTAAGTACAGAGGGAGGGGTTAAAGGGGTGTAAATACCCCCCCGGGGGGTTTAAATACCCCCGGGGGGGTGTGTAAATACCCCCGGGGGGGTGTGTAAATACCCGGGGGGGTGTCAAAAGGTGGGAATTTACCCCCCACCCCCCCTTTTTTACCCCCCCCCCCCCCAGCAAGGCGACTGCGTCATCAGCAAAGTGTTGACCTTTGACCTCACCAAGTACCCCGACGCCAACCC